>NW_026902132.1:685000-898177 GCF_033783945.1 Neopsephotus bourkii | reverse complement strand
ACAGCATCAAGTCTGTATATGGCCCCATCACCCAATAGAGTACAGCTGATATAAAACATTCAGTGCGAGCACGTGCCCACACATCTGCCAGCATGCAGACAACATGAATACATAAGGAGTCCATGCTGGCTGTGAGAATCATGGAATCACAGAATCACACAATAGTTAGGATTGGAAAGGACCTCAGTATCATCAAGTTCCAACCCCCCGCCATGGATGGGGACACCTTACACTAGACCATGTCACCCAAGAGTCTGTCCAGCCTGGGCCTGAATGCTGCCAGGAATGGAGCATTCACAACTTCTCTCAGCAACCTGTGCCAGAAGACAACCAATAATGCCAGAAATGTAAATAAACCTGTCAGCATGTTCTGAATACATTTGAGCAGCCAAGGTGGGTGCTTCTGGTCAGCACTACTGATGCTCCATGAGTCCTGGTTTGCAGAACAGCTGCTGTAAGGGGAGCACACTTTTCATACTGCATGAAAAAAACCACACTCTCAAGGCTTCAGCAGGTGAAGAACTGATCAGGCATGACCGAGAGTAGAGGTAGCCATGCTTGTGCTGGGGAAAGAGAAATGCAGTGCTATCACAATTGTCTGGTCTGGGTTACAAGACCTCTTTCTGGAAGCTGAATGCTTCCTCATTAAGTTTCCCACCAATGTGAAGACTTGGAAAAATGAATGTGAACATTTTAGTTCTTTTTGTTCCCCCTCCTTTTTGTTTGTTTGAAATATCGTCATCTCAGAAAGTGGAATTAAAGCTTAGCAGACAGCCTGACACAGAGGCTGCTAGGACTCTTTAGGGTAAGACAATCTCTTAAAGCAATGCTTGTTATGAAAATAAAGCACATGAAAAAAAAAGTGTTTTGTTTGTTTTACTGCATTACAGTGCTGCTGCCTTCTGTTAGACAGGAACACGTACAAGGACCATAGAAAGGGTGTTGCCATTAGTGCTGAATTTGGGAGTGTTGTAATTTGGGGAGTAGCTCAGCTGACTCTGTTTCAAATATCTTTTAAACCTGTTAAACGGAGTGATTAAAAAATAATCAACAGGTCTTGGTAACTCATCTCAGGTTGGGTAATGCTCTGGTCTAATCAGTGCACTGAAAGGAGAAGGGGCCCTGGTGGAAAAAGTCCTTTTTGATTACATGAATAAAGGCAATGCATACTCCCAGAAAAGCTCCATTAGTGCTTGGGAAGGTAACAGTAAAATCTGGCATTGGCTGAGTGTTTGACACAGTGAATTGAATACAAAATTTCTATGACTCCCTATGTTCTAAGTGAGGACTTGGCTTTAATGAAGCATTTTCATTCAAAAACTGACTATTTTCCAGGTGTTCAAGCATTACAACACTAATCCTGATGAAGGTCTTTACCAAGGTGTAGTCAGTATTGCTTAGTAAAAAATCCTACAAATATCAAACTGCTTAGCTGATCAAAAAAAATCAAATCCCAAAGACCCTCAATAGTATTTTTTTTCTAGGATTAGTTTAGACAGCCTTAAAAGTTGTAACATTTTGTCCAGATTGTTCTAAGCAATCGGCTGCTTTGCAATCTTTTTAATTCCCCATTAATGAACTTAAAAGATACCTACATGCAAATGTAAATATCCTAAATCATTACATGCTTTTTTTTCCCTAAGGTATAAAATTGATTTTATATTTCTCTCTGTGGATCTAGTATTTCTTCTAGAACTATCTCTTTTTACAGAAATAAGGGCTTTCTTTATCCACCTCTATTAATGGACTATTTCTGAACCTGTATTGCATGCCTACTAGGATGCTGAAATCTAAATTACAAAGGAAGTTTAACTCTCATAATCAAAGGGTAAGTATTTCAGCAGGATGGCAGGAGGACTATGTCTTGTGCTGTTTGACAAACACTTGTAAAACAGGAACTGGAAGGGAAGATTTCCTACCACACATTTCCAGCTTTCCCAAATGCAAATGACTGTACCTACTCCCATTGCCCAAGGAGGGCTTCATGAAGAGAAAGAAATAAAAAATGAAAAATAAAAAGCAAGCTTATCATTGCTAACACATGCAGAAAGCTGTCTTAAAACCTCAAACAAACAAGTGTTTCTGGACTTAATAACAGTGAAGAAAGGAAGTAGGTACAAGACCACATCCTTTCCTTTGTTTGCAGCTCAGCTTTAACAGAAATGAACAATCCCTTCTCAGGTTCCCAAACCTTTTCAAAGAAGGGTTGGAAGTGTTCCCAAGAGAATGTGTTCCTTCTTGTGTTAAGGCATAAAATCCTGAGCTCAAACTGAAACCCTTGGATTGGGAAAGGGGAAGCAGAAGAAAAAAGGGGAAGGGGAAGGGGAAGGGAAGGGAGGGGAAGGGGAAGGGAACAGAAGGGAAGGGAGGGGAAGGGGAAGCAAAGGGCATTTTTACACAAAATAAGCTGATACTGCTTGACTCAGAGGTCAGAGATTTTCCAGCAGCCTGGAAAATGGAATTTTTGCTGTAAATTCATGCTGCCAGCTTCTAGTATTGGGAGAATAATATTAAATCAGCAGGGTCTAAGAGATTTCAAAGAGGTTGGTTTATGTAACAGACTTCAACCATTGATTAAATTAGGAAGAACAAAACTCTTGTAATCTGTGGCATCTTAATGAGAATACAACTAGTCCTCCATGACTATGTAGAAAGGATTGCTCAGCTTAGCTTGTAGAGGGACCCAGTTGCCCCCAAGGCCTGCTGCAGCCTAGGACAAAAGCTGCATCTGAGTGAAAGAAATCTATCCATAAAGAAATAAACAAGCAATCAAAGAGCAAAAGATTAGAAACCCAGCACACTGTGGGGAACAAAGGGAGTAGTACTATGGAAATGGAATTAAGGGCAGGTCAAAGTGCTGAATGCATCTCGCTTTCCAGGCATTCAGCACCTAAGCCGGGGCTGCTGTACTTTAATGGAAACTGTCAGGCAAAAAGTAATCACAAAAGATTAAATAATATTAATAAAAAATATCAAAACCTCTATTTTTTTCTAATAAAAATGTTCTTAGGTTTTGGGAGATTTTGTGGATTTGGGGGTGTGGAATTTTTGTGTTTTTTTAGTGTTTATTGTCTGGATTTTGCAAGTTTCCTTCAAGAACTGTGGAACTGCAAAAATGCCAAACAAAAGGCACCCTGTGGTTTCTCATCACCCTTTGAAGGAGGCAGGCTAAGTGACAGGTTGTTACTTCCAATGTGGGATCCAGGCCAGCTGGGAGCAGTGCGACAGCCCCACATGCCTCCTGTGGTACTGGGTCCCAAGAGAGACCACTGGTTCCATGTCCTATATGCAAAACGAATGCCATAAGCATAAATTGTTCAGCTTAGAAATAGTCATAGGCAGGCACAGTTTGAGGAAACAGAAGGCAAAGGCAGAATGATCTGTTATTTCTGCTAGTTTTGATTCACTGCTAAAATTCTCTATTACTAACCAAAGGAGGATGCACGCAAATGCACCCACCAGTGGCTTCACAGAGATGCTGCTCACAAGCCAGGCACCATCACTGAGACACTGACCCTGTGGGCACCGGCTGCTGTTGCAGCACTCAAGAGTGTCTCACTGACACAGGCAATCTTCCTAGAAAGGCCAGCTAAGCCTCCCTTCACTGCTGGTCATTCCCACAGCCTGGTAAGGAAAAGCATTTAACACATGGTATTCATGGTTGCAAAACTGGAGCTTGTTTAATCCTCAGCTTAACTTGAGCAGTTCCTCTTCAAACAGTTCCCACCTCTACTCTCCATGAACCTATGTGTGGGTTAAGCACAACAGTCCCCTGTGAGAGGGAGCAGGCCTGAAGGTGTTGCCGCTCAATGCCTCTGCTAGAAGGAGGGCAGAAAACTGCCCAGAACCAGGAAATGCTTTGGGATTAATGCATTTTTATGAGTCCTCAGCAGCACTCTGCATCAGTGAAATACCAGAGTGCGCTCCTTGCATCCAGAGGGGACAGCTGCACACCACCTGTTAAAAACAGGGACTCCTCCTATGTCATCAGACTGTTTCACAGTCTGGAACAGTGAGATGAGAGGGTACCTGTGACTATCCAACAACTGTCAGATACCACATGAAGCCTCTGGGCTGGCAAAAATGAAGTTTACAGAGGAATCTGTACCTATTGTCTGTGCCAGTCTGTGTTCTCAGGAGGTACACTTGCAGGCTGAAGACTTCCACTGGTAGTTTATTGAAACATAAACAGCATTATTAAACCTGGCATGCCATTGAGCTTGTCCTGTTTCCTACCCGTGCACCAGCCAGTAGCACATTCTTCATGATAAAGAATCTCTGTAAGTTACGAGGGAGGATCTACACCCACCTCCTATCAGTCACAGACTAATCAGTAAGGCACGCACTTCTACAACAGCTAAAACTTTCCCCAGTCTCTGCCAAAGCAGCTACACACTGACATCTGCAGAACAGGAATGAGGAACCTGTTCTTCAGCTTGATCACTGGTTGAGGTGAGACCATCAGTGTTCAGAGCTGTCACTGAATAACCACCAGATGGCCCTTACAAATGCCCAAGTACACCAAGTTTTTTCTCTTACGCTTTGTCCTGGGTTTAGCACTAGCAGTCATTTTTTCTCTTTCTTGGTAGCTGGTGCAGTGCTGTGCTTTTGACTTTCAGGCTGGGAACAAAGCTGATAAAAATGATATTTTGGTTTGGCCAAGGACTTTGTGAGCCTCATGCTCTGCCAGGGAGGAGGGGAAGCCAGGAGGAAGCAGAGACAGGACACCTGACCCAAACTGACCAAAGAGGTATTCCATACCACAGCACACCATGCCCAGGATGTAACTGGGAGTTACCCAGAAGGGCTAGGACTGCAGGGTTGGACGAGGCATTGGTCGGTGCTTGGTCTGGCTGGGGGGGTGAGTTATTGGTCAGCAGGTGGTGAGGTGTTGTATTCTCTTCCCTTGTTATTTCCTTTATCATTAGTATTATTGGTGGTACCAGTAGTGATTTGTGTTATACCTTAGTTACTAAATTGTTCTTATCTCAACCCATGGGAGTTGCATTCTTTTCGATTCTCCTCTCCATCCCTCCGGGAGTAGGGGGAGGGCAAGAAGGGGGGGAGTGAGTGAACGAGCTGTCTGGCTGGGGTTAAACCACGGAAGCTTTTACAGTCAAGGCCCTCTCTATCCTAATTGCATTTCTAAAAAAATGGTATAATACCTCTAAGTTAAAATCCCCTCGTGAAACTAGGATGAAGGTTGATAAACCCAGTTCTAAGAGGACAACTGACTAATGAATTGGATGAAACCAAATCATCATTTATGTAAGGTGATAATCTGTTTGTGCATAAGAGCAGTACCTGCTGGCTCAGCTCTGGCGCAGAGCACATTTTAATTTGAGAATCTGTAGTGTACAAAGATAAAAAGAAAACTTCAAATGACTCCTATATAAAATGCAGGTGTCCTCCACAGTAACCCTCAGGTCCTAGCTATGTACTACTGTGCAACCAAACTCCATGAGGAGGGAGGAACTCCTCCAAGGGCCCACACGTCCTGGGGTCATTAATTTCCCAATTCTGCCATCCCCTGGGAGGAACATATACAAATTTAGGATTGCACTAACAGATTCTAACTTTGGGAATTCCTTTAACAAATTCCTTGCTCCAGCAAGAAGGTGCAAAGCTGTTTATCTCCCGCTTTCTTCCTATAATTGTTGCTTTTGGTTTTTACTATGGGTCTCAAGTTTGCTGTTGGGGTGCTGTGAAATGTTTTCTGCCAGTCCTGGCACAAGAGACAGGTAACATGAGAACTCCAACCAACTTGCTCAAGCCAACTCCCTCCTGCAAACTGGCAGGTGAACCTCTTCATCTAACAGTATGGGTGTCCGAATAGACCTTTGTTGATACTTTCAGGTTTTAGCAAGATTCCCCAATGTACTTCTGTGCACACACCCATTAAGGAAATTATTATATTAATCTCTCAAGACAACTCATGACAGATGTCAAGTCCACGTAAAGCTTTGTAGAGGTTGGTAATACAACTTTAAGCTTGGTGATACAGCTGCATGATGCTGCTCACAAGGAATCATAGAATCATAGACTGATAAGGGTTGGAAAAGGTATTAAGATCAGCTTGATTCAACATAAACTACAGTGGCCTCTTCACTCAGTTCAGAGGTAAAACAAAGGTCTGGGAGCTCTGGAGAATCAAGCATTCCTTAAAACATTTCAGTGATAAAAGGTAGATAAAATCTAGAAGACAGAGCTTTGGCAACTTTTCCTTTACTGTATTAGAGCAGGTCAATCCTTGGGGACTATAGTATTTTGACACTGCTCCCTTAAAGATAAGGGGAAAGGCAGGTGCTACATTTATCTAGTAAATGATTTCTGGAGTTGCATTCCTGTGCATTCATGCACAAATCAAGAACACTGTTGTGCCTCAAACATCCCCAGGCCTGATGGTGAGGTCCAAGACAATGTGTGGGAAACAACACCACATACCCTTCAGCACTGGAAACTTGAGATGATGGAAACTCAGACGCACATTGCACCATTTCATTTCACTTGGGCCTGACTTCACATGTGCTGCTACTTCCAGGCTGACACTGATGTGATCCCTGAGCTAGGGCATAAAAAACTACTCTGCCTCCTTTTGTGTTTGTGTGACATCCCTCCTTTGCAGATAGTGCTCAGAAGATAAGCCATGTGGTTGGATTTGATAGCAGTGTGCTATGCTGAGAAAACAGAGGCAGGGTGTACACCTATTGAAACTGCTGCTTCCCTGAAAGCAAGTCAGAACAGAGAGAAAGAGCTGGGCTTTCACAGGCTTGCCAGCAGAGAGGATTAATCTGACTCTCAACTGCCATGCCCACTGTGTGGGGTCAATCACAGCAGTGCAGTGTGTTGCCCCTGCTCTCCACAGTGGTTTGCAGAATATTCTGGGTGGCAAAGGCCCAGTGGTTTAAAAACTGGGTTTTACTTAATGCCTGTGGTTGCTGCTTGGCTTTGGCAGCGGTGGGTGCGTGGCAGTGATCAGCACCTCACAGTGTCCTTCACAGCACAGGGGCACCCCAGGCCTGAAGGGAGATACCTGAGGCAGCGCAGCCCTGGCCCCTTTAGCCCACATCTGTGTGAGACCCTACAAAGGCAGGGATGAACTGGGGCCATCACAGGGGGTTGCAGTGCTCTGGTTAGGCTTAGGCAGGAACTGTGAACACTGCCTCCTGCAAGCCAAAGCTTATTTTTGGTAAAATACAGGGGTTTTCAGGTAATGATATTTCTAGAATGGACAAAACAAGGCACAGGAAAGCATACCCATTTCCTATGGAAAGAACTTTACAACTTTCTGTTTTGTTTTGGCAAACCAGAATTATTCTGTTTATAAAACTTTCATAGGGTTGTTCTGTTTACAGGGCAGGGCTGTTTCCACTGCCCAAGCAAATGAGCTGAAGCTTGCTGTGTCTTCAGGGCCTTCCCTGGAGCTGTGAGCCCTGCGGGACTCGGAGCATCACAGAGGCTGGGGTGCTGGGGAAGGAGGGAAAGAGAAGCAAAACGTAAGTCACCCTCCGCCTTTTCCACCACTGCACTGCTGAGGGGCTGCTTGCTGTGGGGCCATAGATGCCCACCGCAGTTAGAGGAAGACCTGAGGCAACACACCGGAGGTGCTCAGGGCCTCTTGTCCCTCTTGTATGGCTGCAACTAAGCAAATAACCACTGGCAAATGCAGTGGCAGAGGGAACATCTGATCCTTTCCACACTTCCAAATACAGTATGGGCTACAGCAGGGAGCAGGCCTGATGCCTGCACTCAGGTTCTTAGCTAGCCACCTCTGAGGTGACTGATGTGACCCCCATGCTCCAGCAGCCCCATGGCTCCTGAGTAAGCTGTGTGGGATGCTCCACACGGAACAGGTTTCAGGCACCACGACTGTTAAAACACAAGGGATTGTGGCCCGAGTCAATGGGAACTCATTCTGCATGAGCCCACTCACCTCAGTGCACCATGAATGACATTGGGCGGGTTGATTCCTCTTGAGTCCTGTTCTTTTTTACATACATGCTATGTGTGCAGAGGCTTTATCTGTATTGTGTGCAACCTAAATCTCACAGAAAAGTCTGCCAAAGCATACACAGTATTTATCTGGACCAGATCCATATCATGGAAAAATACAGTGTGTTTTCTCTCTTCAGGCATTACCTTTGCTTACTTCTGGACATGCTGCTTACACTGACCTACTCACTAACATGGGACATCTGGCTTTCTGAAGGAAATAGGTGGGTTTGGTCTTTTCTTTCAGCAGTGGAGGGTTTTTTTGCTAATGTGTTTTTTTGTTAATGGTGTGTCCAGCCTTCCTACCTGCCAGAGCAAGTTTCCAGTGAAAAGCCCCTAAGGGAGCTGGAAAAGCCCTGCAAATGCACCTACTGCCTGCTCTGTGCTCCCCACCGGTGCCTGGTCTAAGCAAGGCAAACCCTCTCATTCCCACAGCCCTGCCTGGGCTGCGGGGGCTGGCCAGGCTTCTCCAAGGATGACATGAGCACCCTGCTCCTCACCGCTCCCAGCTGAGCGGGAACACACAGACACTGTCATCCCCCTCTCTCCTTGAGGTTTACCCTGGGTTCATTTAGGCTGAAACCAGTTTCTCTCTTTGGTGCTCTACAGGGAGTCCACAGGGGATCTGTGTTCCCTCTCTGAACCTCATCCATGTGCACGTGCCTGGGAGGCCATGGTGGATGGAGCAGAATGGCAGGTACTTACTAGCCCCTCCTTATGTTCTGCTCTGTATTTCCCAGCTCTGCCCATTTCCCAGATCTCCCAGTTTGTGCTCTTTGCAGTGCCAGATAAGCACTGAAAGGCAAATCAAGACCTGGTGTTTTTAATAGTACCATCAAAGAGAAAAGCCCCATCTACTGCATGACCACACTGAAAGTCTTTTCCTGTCACTCTTACGCAGGTAACAGAACAATTGACTTCTTTATTTAATTTTGCTTGTTTAAACTGTTGAGAGCTGGCAGCTCCTGAAAGAAAGGATTAAGTGGGAGAAGTGGAAAGAGCCCTATCTGCTTGCTGTGTTCATTGCCCAAGTCTGAAGTGCTTTCATTTGGTGTTTGTACAGTTTCTGGTACAACATGGTCCTGACCCTACTATATGGATGAATAAGCTGATGCTAAGGAGTTGTTTGCCGGCCTGAGTATACTTTCTTTTTTAGTTGTTAATATAAATAATGGAAAGTGGTGCTCACTTTTGTCTCAACTATTTCTTTCATCAGTCCCCTCCCGTCCCATCCCCCCCCCCCCCCTTTTTTTTGCTAGGGCTGGTAAGTCAGCCATAAAAAAATAGCCTCTGGATGGAAAGTTAGCTCAGTCAGGATTAATAATTATTAATGTCTAAAAGCTGCAGGGTCTGGTTGCAGTGGGCTGCAAATATTTCCAAAAATATGTGCTCTTGAATTAAAATGTTTAAAAGCATTTTTCTGTAATAAAAGCCTAGTGGTTTGAGACGTGGTTTATATCAACATCATAGAAGCTCTACTTGCAAAAATACCTGATGTGATTTAATCTCTAAAATGTTTTAATGGCTTCAGAGGTTTCAAAAGAAATACTGGAAATTATTTAGATGGAAATATCACCAAGCCTGTTAGCTTTTTATAGAACTTAAAATAAAACCCCCCCATTTGTTGTATACTGTTACTTGAGTGTGGTCCATTGGGAAAAACAGATTTTCAGAGTTCTTTAATATTCTCCTTGCTCCATTCTGGAGTCAATGTTCATTGAGACAGTCTTTGCTGGTCTCCATTCGTGAGCTTCACATATCATGGCAGGAAAAAACATTTGGAAAAAAAAAAAAAAGCAGTTTCAGGTGAATTAACCAGGGAAAGGCAGAAAAAAAGCAGAGGAATGGCACAGAAAGAAGGAAATGAGAATGGAGGGTCAGGAGGTGCCAGCGTTTGGCGGCATACAGCAGGGAAAACCAGAAAAGGCAAGGGGAGATGTGCCACAGTTGCACCTTTTTGTGCCACACAGTAACTCCCAATAATCACCTTGCAGGGCCCCACTTCCAGATCTGGAAAAGAAGACCAAGTGTTTTCACACTCCTTACTTGGTTTAGTCACTTGTGCCTTGCTTACTCCTTGGCCTGTGGATTCACTTACTGACCTCTCTGTGTTAGGGAGGGGCTGTCCTGCTCCCGAGCAGTGAAACCTTTACCGGAATCAGGACAAAGCCTCTGAAGCATTTGCTGAGGTTTCGGAAACTCGGGGCAATGAGGATAGCACCCAAGATAAGAGCGAGAGTGAAAGAAGCCATGCCTCAAACCACGCCGAATATTCGAACAGTTAAGCAAAACCCTCACGGATCACAAACAGGGACTGCTGCCTCCTCTCACAGCAGGAAAGGCTTTAGAGACAGCCCCTGACCAGTAACGACCAAGACACGAGTTTAAGAGCGCTGTTTCTCAGCGGAGGTTCACCAGCAGCGCGGTAGGACTTGGTGCTTTGCTCTGCTGCCCTGTGCAAGCCCTGGCCACGGACCCCGTGCAGCGGCACTGCCGGCAGCGGGAGGGCGCACAGCCGGGGCTCCCACTCCGAGAGCAGCGCTTCAAGCGAGTGCCCCGCGGGGGCATCCCGGACCCTGGGCACCGGGCAGCGCCCTCCCTGGCCCGGCTCTGACCCAGGCCTGCGCGGGACAACGCTCCTGTCGCAGGCTTCGACTCAGTGCCCGCCGTCCGAGCGCGGGAAGGCTGCACCGAGCTTCGCCCCGGCAGGTTTCCCAAGGATGCTGCCTTTGCAGCCGCAGCCCCGAGGGCAGCCCTGCTCTCCCCTGATCTCGCATGCCGCTGGCCCAGGTTACGAGCTGGAGATGAGAAACCCCTCAAAAGCACCCACCACCGTCCCTCACATCCCAGCTCGCCTCCGGAGCTGAGGGGAGGGAGGCACTGGGAACGGCCTGGACCACCCGACTTCCGCGACCGGGCAGAGAGGTTACAGTGCGGGATGCATGGAGGTGCTGAGGGAAGTGCAGTGCCCGGGGCCTGCGGGCCCGATGGAGGCACTGCCGGGGGTCGGGGGGCGGACGCGCACTGCTGCGGGAGGGAGGGCTGGCCCTGGCGGAGGGACGGCCCTGTTCGGAGCGGGCTGGGGGGAGCCGAGGTGCCGACGGGAGGTTGGAAGCGCGCCGTGTTGATTTTGGGCAGCGCGCAGCCGCAGTGCGGGCCGCCGGCGGGTACAAAGCGGCTGCGAGAGGAGTTTGCAGACTCCCAGTGGTGCGGGCTGGTGCTGGACTCTTGCGGGGTTGCTGAGCGTCCCACCACCACCACCACCATCACCTGCACACCCCCCCGGCGGCAGCCGCGGCGACGCCTCCTGCTCCCGAGGCGCGGAGCCCGGAGGTGAGCGGTGGGGATGGAGAGGGGTCGGAAGTGGGGCGGCAGCAGAGCTGCCCCTCTCGCTGGAGGGAGCAGCCCGCTCAGGGGCGGCCCGGCCCGGCATGGGGACCGGTTGTTGGTCTGTGTGCCGCGGCGCTGCCCCGCTGGCGCCAAGGCGGCGGTCCCGATGCAGCGGTACATGAGCTCGTGGCGGAGTTGTGATTGCCGATACCCGTTTCGCGGTTCGAGTGGAAAACCGTGCGTTTGGCCAGGGTCAGAGGCACAGGCAGGCTTATTATGTGCATTGCTGCATCCCGTCTGTACTTGGGAGCATCCTAGCCCTGCCAGGTGCCCGTCCGGCTGGGGAGCTGCTCGGAGCGGTTGCGCTCTGCCCACCAAGGGTCTCGGCGGTTCTCCTCGACCCGGCCGCTTTCTTGTTCGGCAGGGACTGGACGTGCGGCCGGAGGGGGAAGCTGCTGCGCGGGGCAGAGGAGGGACAGCGGCTACCGGAGCCCGGGCGCATCCACAGCGGGAGTTGTGTTTGTTGGTGCTTTGTTTAAATGGGCTGCCTTGGATAAAGTCTGATTGATTAGCTGGCACTGTAGAAAGGCAGCAGATAGCTTTTTTTCGGAGGGGAGGGGGCGAAGGGTCTTGGGCTTTGGTGCTCAGTTTATGAATATGCCTTAACTTGGGCTGCTCTTCATGGCTCTCACAAAGCTCATGAAGGCATCCTGAAGTGTTTGCAAACCGACTTACTCCTTCTGAAACAAGGAACATTGTGAGGCCCTAGCTTCATACATAGTTACGTGTAAAAACTGATTCAGGCATAATTACAAGCCTCCGTAATGACAGTGACTTGCTTGTTGCTTCCTTCCTTGGCCCCGGGTTTCACATAAGACCAAGCTTAGTTCAACTTGCTTGTATTGATGTGAAGGTCAGGTATAGTGTGCTTTTGTTAAATTAAAGCTCTCAAATTTTAATAGCAGAGCCCATCTGGCAGTTCTGTAGCTTAGCTGACAACCTTGCATCTTGTCTGGCCAAGAAATGTGGCCATGACAATTTGCTGATTAAAAATATTGGATGTATCTTACCCTTTTATTTCACCTGATATGATTAAAGACTCTGCGGGTGCATGTTGTGAAAATATGAGATAAGTGAGAAGAGGCTGATCAAGTTAATGTGAGTTTCAGAAAGGCTGAACTAATTTACTAAGTACCTGATGTGTGCAAAGCAAGCCTTGACATTTTTGTTCAGGTGCTGTTTCAAGTCCTTGGGAGTGTTGCGTGGATGTTCAGGTCTGGAGTCAGTTTTCCAAAGGGTGCCAGCAGGGCACAGTGGGGATTGCTGGCAGGAGAGGGGCTTCACCCAATCCGTGCTGCATGTAGCATCTTTGAAGTTTTCTCTGCCTTCTGACTGGAAACCTGCCTCATTGGTTACTAGGTAAAATGGGATGCTAGCCCAAAACTGCCTCCTCAACAGAAGACGAGGTGTTGTACTATGGCAAGGAAGCCTGGGACCTTCCTCCATTCATTTTGAGGGAGACAGGTTGCAGCTCTGGTGTACAAGGTGGAAGGGGGTGCATGAGCACCCTACGCAGTGGTGGACATGGGGACGCGTGGGGCATGCTGGTGCTGGGGGCAGCATCTCCCAGCAAAGCTGCAACTCGAGCTCCCAGGGACTGGCTTGGGCAGAAGTGTAGGGGGGTACAGGCTGTTGTGAAGCTCAGAATATGCCCACTGTGTGCTTGGTGGGGTTTGATGTTACACTGGACCCTGCGTTTCATTTGTCTGATGTCACAGTGAAGTTAACCCTTCTTACTGCCAGAGTTCTGACTAGGTGGAAGCTCATTATCTGCAATGGATGGTTCTCTTGAGACAAACACGATACTGCCATTAAATGAATTACCTATGACCACTCTAGCTTATTTGGTGACAGCTTCTGTTGTCACCAAAATATATATATATATATATATATATATGTATGGGAGTCCCTAGTGCCTGATTTCTTTGGAAATGAGGCTTTACTTTAAAATTGCACTGGGAAAACTAAGAATAAAACTGTGTCATTAGAACTGGAGACTAAATGTGGATTGTCTTTAGGTGGCAGCTTGGCAAGTCTCTTCGGAACCCCCCCTCCTTGGAGAACTGGCTATGCATGTGTTTCTCACAGCACAAACTTTCTTTTTCCCAACATTTGTGTGGGATGAGTCTGTTCAGTTGCTCCCCCTCAGTGTCTGTTTGCCTTTTCCAAACTGGCAGTTTTCTCCGGCCTGTGAGCCTCTGGTACAGCTTGCTGTCTCAGTTTCTGCAGTGCCCTGTATGTCTAAATAATAGATGCTGAAAGTGAGATGAATACGTCTAAATGAAGAGTCTCTTTTGCAAATGATGCTGAGCCACGGTGAAGAGCTGTCAGAAATGGGCAGCTGATAGTGCTTTTAGTTACTAAAGCACTAGTTGTTAATTGAGGACAGTTGCAGATTTTCTTGTGTCAGCACCTATTGTAGTGCTGGGTCATGGAGAAGGAGGCTTTTTTCCCCAGTCTTTTAGCTAATGGATTTGACTAATGGGCCATAGAAGTTCAAGGCATCAGTGCTTGGACTGTCTGATCCACCCAAATTTGCTCCTGCCTTTTAGGAAGGGAAGAAACTTGCAAAATGGCTTGAAAGCTTGTGTGTATATACATGCATGCATATGAATTTTATCGAAGTTTTTTGTTGGTTGTGGTGAGATGACAAGTGTTAAGCTAATAACTGGGTTATCATAATGATGAGATGTTTGTGTGGAATTGCAACACAAAACAGCAATGAACAACTTGTGAAAAATTTCAATTCCACCTAACTTCTTAAAGTGTAGTAAATCAAGTTTACAGCTGGCTGAAATGCCAGATGTATTTTTCTTTTTACAGGATTTACTTGGAAAGTTTTTTGTTAGAGACATAAAAATGCATAAAAGTCACAGTATCTTTTTATAAGCCTTAGATAAGCACTGAAATAAGATTGCCTTGCCTAGAGATTCAAAATTTTAACGTTTTTGGTTTTAGCAGGAAGTGATTCATTTTAAGTATCTTGATAGTATCTGTGTGGCTGAATAATTGGCAGTCCTGTAAAAAGATATTGAGGCATGTCATGGAGAAAAGGGGGAGACCACTCAGGCTCATCAAGTCTGCCATACCAGTTATGTCTTGTTCATAGTAGAGATGCTATGTATTGAGAAATAACATGCAAATTACATGGCTTCTCACAGCTCAAAAGACTGGGACCTGAAGAGAAGTTATAATACACATCAAGAATGAACAACCAGCATAAGTGATTAGTTTTTGCAGTTTATATATGTTTTCATCCAGATAGCCCCTAGAAGTGGTGTTCTGTGAACTCTACTGTCTAGCTCACTCTCTTAACTCTGAATGCTGCCCATGTATTTCACTCCAGGGAACCGTGCCTGCAATCACGACAGCAGTGTTGAGACTTGTAGTTAAATCTGAAAACAAGTTTAGGCTGTATTTATATTTAATAAATACAGCCAAAGATTGAACTTTGCCAAAGGTTCCCTGGCAAACTCTGCATATAGCAGAAATGTGTTTATGGCAATAGCCCCTTTGTCAGCATTGCAGATATACTTATTTGTGACGAGGAAAAGAGGAAATTACTTTTAAGGTGCTGTAGTTAATACTGAAAATGCTTTCTGAGCTTTCCTAGTAATGAAGAGACTTCTGTCATTCAGGGTGGATGGCAAGAATGTCTGATCTTGCTTCCAGGCTGTCACAGGCTCCAGGCTCTTACGCCTGTATTAAGCCCAATGACTAGCTTGGCCAAAGTGCAACTTAGAAGGCGGCAGCCTATTAGACTTAAAATGCTCCCACAGGCTTCCATGGCAGTTAATGCCAATTTTTTTGTGTCTGTGCTCAAAAATGTGTTTCTGATTTCTAATTAGAGCTGTAGTGGGGAAGAACAGCTGACAATTAAGTGTGAGTCATGAATACGTGTTTTGAATGTTCCTTTGATTCTTCAGAGGTGTGAGTAGACTGGAGATGGAGGAGTCCAGCAAGAACAGTTGGAACTTAATTGTGGATAAACAAATTTGTCAAAGTAAGCAGCTCTTTTTATAAGCCAAACTGCTGTTTCCACACTTGGTCAGCATACAGGCTCCCTACTGCACACAGGCAAACAAAACTAGATCCAGGTGTCTGCTCTGATGGGTCGGAGGTTGTAACCACATTTCCTGAAATGAGGTGTCTCCAGAAAACGTCCTGCTGAAGGTGTGAGAGTGTTGGGTGGTGAGGGTGTCCCAGCCTGTTTCTGGATTTAGGGATAGTGCCTCTGTGCCATTCCTCAGAGAGGGAGATATCTGTGCTGTCCCAAAGCACTGGGGTGTTGCTGCATGGCGCAAAGAACTCAGGAGGAGTAAATGGCAGTGAGAGAAGTCTTTGTGCAAAATACAGGCCTTTCCTCCATCTTCTCTGCAGCTGCTTATGCTGTAAGCTATAGGCATCTCTGACTTTCGTGGTGGTGGTTGATGTCTAGGGAGGCAGTGGGGACATCTCGTTGTGTGTCTTGAGCAGATGTTCACGGTACCACACTTCCCAGTACGGATTGCTGTTCTGCTCTGGCTTGGTCATCTCTTAAACCTTCTTCATCATGCGCCAGTGCTCTGAAGTAGAAGATGCCCTTCCTGTGGGTGCCTTGAGCTGTTGGGGAACACTGAGGAGATATAAAAGGGTTTCACTGTGGCTGCTTTTGCAGTTCTGTAGTGCCGGCGTTACTGTTGAGCTCTATACTGCACAAATATACTCACACCTCATCCCAAGGACGGGTGTTTTCTTAAAGGTCTACCATCTTCTCTAACCAAAGGGTTGTGCAGTTACATGAAGCAGTAGTGTCCTGGCAGGAGTTGGATTGCACTGATGCTATATTTTCATAGGTGAAAACAGTCAAAATCTTGGTTATTGCATGAAGAATGAGCCCTGGTCAGGCTGTGTTGTGTTGGAAGGTTTTGTACTATTTTGAGAAATGTGCAGTATCCATACACCTAAGACTGATGAGGACTAGCCTATCCCTTACCTGATGTTTTGTATCGGTTTGCATTTAGGGAACATTGATTTTTAAGCCCTGAGTTCCTAGTTTTTGCTTTGTGGGTTTTGTGTGTGTGCGTGTGCCATTTGTTTTTTGTTGTTATTGAGCGGGTTTTTGGGGGGGGTGGTGGTGTGGAGGGTTATTTTTTTGTTGTTGGTGGTGGGGTTTTTTGTTTGATTTTGGGGTTTTTGTTTGTTTTTTTTTTGAATGTTTTGGCTTTTTAATGATTTGCTTGGAATTCCTGAATGTAGTTTCAAATAGGGCTGTTACCCACCCTAATGTCCAATCCTTCTCTTGGCTATACTGAGCTGGTAGCCTTAATGGCTGTTGTGCAGTGACAGTGACTTCTGTAGCATCTGTGTGTGTGTGCGCACACATTTCAGCTTCCTAATTAAATAGCTCAATCATTCCTTATTGCTGAGGTAAGGAAAAACACTGGTTTAGCTTTTATGTCCCTTTCGCTGTTTTGCATCATTGCCCAGACCCTTCCAAATACTGCTTGATTGGGTTGTTAAAACCCAGTGTTTTTTCAAAGCCTTTTTCATGAATTCTACCTACTTATGATATCTTCCAGTTCTTCAGTGTTATTATTAAGGGATTGGATGCTGCTGAGATTGACCTGGAGGATTTTGTACAATGAATTCTGAAGTGGAGTCAGAACAGTTTCTGTTTTGTTCAGCGTCTGCCCTAATCTCCACACCTCCTGGCTCTTCCTCATTGACTACAGCTGCCTCTGCTACAGGGGCTGCAGGAAGGCAGTAAATCTGCTCCTGGCTGAAAGCAGCAAGCTCTCCTCTTGCACTTTGGCTGACAGCTTCTTTGTGATGGTGCTGATACTTACGTGGTGATGGGACAAAACATCTGAGCACTGATAAGGCTGGAAACAAACTTACTAAAATACACCCCCACCTGGCTTTTCTTTGTGTGCATACCACCCCACAGGCAGTGCCAGAGTAGCAGGAGATGGTGGGAAACATATTAGTGGCAGTACGAGGTTGTGTCAGAAATTCATAGTCGTGAAATCGTGGTACTATGACTGCTTATTGAGACTGCTGTGAACTGTTGGAAACCAATGTGACTTGTTCTACAACTTAGTCTGTTAGGACCATTTTGGCAGGTTATGATCAGAAGCATCCTGCTCTGTGGATGGGATTGGGAAAGCTCCTTGTCTTGCATTTCATAATCATTTGTGCCACTGGTCTACAAATCTTCTATCTCAAAGATGGAAGAGTTTAGTTTGAAACAAAGATTTCCCCAGAGTTGTTCTGACTCTTTCCCTTTAAAACTGCAACTGTTTTCCCAGTTTAAGGGCTATGAGTCTCCCCTGGGGTGAGACAATGTCAGAGGTTGAATGTGTTTGTTTAGGTGCATAAACATGGCTGTGCATGGTGGGGCTTCCTCACAGTGTTTTCATTCACTTCATGAGCTGTTAAATGAGAAAAGGATGGGGGCTCATTCCTTAGCTGGTTTGGAACAGCTGTGTCAAAAGAAAACCAAGGACATCAGACAATAGTGAGGTGTCTGCAGATTTTTTTTTTTACTCTTTTCATCCCTGTCTCAGCATATGGAGATGCAGAGAATCTCTAAAAGTTGCTCTAAACTAATCTGGTTTGGACAGAGAAGGAAATATAGAGGAGTTTTGTGTGACTTTTCGGTATGTCTTCAGAGAGTTTTGCCAAGAAGTGCAGTGACTTGGGGAGAAATAATCATTGGATTCAGAGTAGAGAGCTTTTCTCCCTGTTTGTGGCTTTTGAATGTTTTAATATTAAAGTATAAAAAGTAACAAAGGACAGTCAAGATGCTGATTGAGGCAAAAGTGTGGGGACATAACCCATGCTAATTATTAAATGAAACAATCTTGCAGCGTTTGTCTCCAATTTCCAGATTTCTGACAGAAGAGAAATTGGGAAGAGTTGATCGGTCTTCTCTGTTCTGCAGCTTGGCAAAGGCAATTTGAGCCTCTGGGTTTTTTCTCACCAGTGTTTTGATATTAACTCAGTTGCTAGTGGACAGGTTGTACTGTTTCAACTCTTTGATGTCATTGCAATGTTAGTAGTTTGATAAATTATGTAGTGATATATTAAGACATAATCTACTTCGCATTCCTTTTGGAGGGCTGCTCTAGTGCAGAGCTTTGGGTTGTTTTGTTTTTTTTTTTTTGAGTGGCTGTACTTGAATAGACACAGCAAAACATCTGTTGAGAGAAGATATTTAATTAAACTGAATCTTTCTTCAGAGTAGAAACTCCTGGGGTCACTCTTGCTGTGTGGGGTTTGTTTTGTTTTGATTTTGTTTGGTGGGGTTTTTTTTTGTTTCTTTGGTTGGCTGGGTTGGGTTGGTTTTGAGCAGAGTGCTTTAAAGGCTAATGACTCATCTACTGGAATCTGACTTTTCACTCCAATTACCCATACATAGACCAAGATGTATCTGCTATTCTAAAGTAGGTAACTTCATTGTACATTGTTTACATTTCAGTTACCAAACCAGGGTGAAAATCGTGCTGTTCATTCACTGTGACCTGTCATGTAGCTTGAGTGTGACTGCACATCCCTTCAGGCTCCATTAGCATGAGTTAACTTTGTAATTGGGTTTCTGGGGCAAAGAGGGACAGGAACCAGAAGTAATTTTGGCAGTCTAGGTTTAGCTTTTTTGTTCTGTGCCATGTAAGTGCACAGGAGAACAGAAATAAAAGGTGGGTGCAGAATGGCTGGAGAAATCCTAACAAACTAGACAATAGCTGTCAAAACTGGATAAAGATGTTATGGACTATTATATAGCTATACCAGTGTAGGACTTTACAGTCAGCTGTATGGAAGAACAATCTCTATAGCTTGTAGAGACTACCAACCAAAAATGGGCTTGCTGAGTGAAGAGCATCTGTCACTCAATTTTGAGACCAATTCACAGTACAGTTCTTACTAGAAATGTAAGTTTTAAAGTTGCTCCAAACTCTGTTCACGATCTCCAGTTTTCTTCAGCAAACAAGAAAAAAGGCAGAAAGTTTCCACTTTTACAATAATTTCCCAGTTTTATCCTTTGGGGAGTTTTGCTGAAAAAAAAACCAAACACCCAGGTTTGGTATTTTAAAACAAATGACCTGTATAGTGTTAGTGTTCTTGAGCAAGGAAATAAGTTTGTTTCTTTTTTAAAGGCATTAAAAGTCACCTGTGTCTTTTCAGGTGTTCAGTGTAGATTTACATGAGTGGGATTAGAATTAAGCTGCTTTACGGTATTATTTTAAAACCACACTTCACATTTTTCAGTAAACAGTTTTGCTTTTAGAACAACAGTCTTTATCCCAGACTAATCTTAAGACTTAGAAAAAGTAACACAAAGAGAGATCTTTGGTTTAAGTTTCATTCTTTCCTGACATGTGGTATTGAACTCATTCTTAAACTTGCCTTATTTTTTTTTTTTTTTAATGGTAAGCTCTTGAAGCATTTTCTTGGGTGAATGCTAGTCTTATTCTGGTGTCACTGACCATTTTCTCCACTTTATTAGCAGCCTGCTCAGATTCTTTTCTATTCATGGCAAGTCAGTTATTTTCCCAGATGAGAGAAAAAACACCTGCAAGACCCTGGGATTGAATCTTTTTGAAGCCAGGAGGTGCTGAAAATGATGTAGGCATGATTAGCTCCACTTTGTGTCTTGTCAGCATCGTTTAACTGGGCTGACAAACTTCATGAGTGCGTCTTATTTTGTTCTTGCAGTGTTGTGAGCTGTTTTACTGTGTTTTCTTTGAGTAGGCAAGGGCTCTGATGCGTGTTCCCATGTGTGGAATGGGAGTTGCTTAACCTCCATTCTGATTCCATCTGTGGTTTATCACTCAGTCTTTATCTCTTGTGTTTTTCTTGCTGTTTCTCACTCCATCACTGCTGCTGCTTGTGTCCTATGTCATGTTTAAAAGCCATGTGTGAGATTGGTCACATCGACAAAAATACTCGTGGCTGTGGGGAGGGAGCCTGCTCTGTTGGGGAAGTTTAAGGAAAACAATCCCTCCTTTGTGTCGGTGCACACATCGCGGTTGTCACGAGTTGTGCGGTAGGCGTGCTGAGAAGGGGATGCAGTCGGTGCTCGTTCCGGTGGGACCTGGCAGTGGGAAGTGCCCTGAGCCCCTCCTGGGAGCTGCAGCACCAGCCAGATAGGCAGGGTTCATCCTCAGACCCTGTGGTTGGACCGAGACATGTGGACCAAGAAAAGGGGGTAGAAATAAAATGAAGTTCTTCAAGAACCTTAAAAATGGCAGGTGACTGAATATATTCTTCATGCTCTTAAGGGCCTGTTGATTTTGGATGGAGTAGACCTGGGAGGGTTTCAGGTCTGTTTTATCTATAGCAATTCCATCTTCTGTTAGCCTGGGGGAGAATAGGCTTGTACAGCTGAATATGAAATCTCTGGCTCAGGAAGCATTAAGTGCATGTGTTTATTACTCTTAATGCTGGTATGTTTTTCATGTTAGCAGCTGGCCAAAACAGGGGACCTGCAGTTTGTTTCAGCTGGTAGAAATTAATGACAGACAGGTTTATTGCTTGTGAAGTTTTGTTTCCACAAGCATGGGCTGTGTGGAACAAGAAGGGACCCTTTGCTGGTTTGCAGCCTGCAGTTAAGCCTTCCAAACCCTCCGCAGACCCTCTGTTAAGGGGACTCCTGCAGCCCCTGCTGCGTCTTGGTCTTGTGTTTCCCTCGTACCTGCTCCCATCCCTCTTTCCCAGGCAGCGAAGCCCAGGTCCCCATTGCTCACATTCCCAAGCTCTGCATGTGCCAGCGTGCCTGTGCATGCACATGGATGGAGTGAGGGAGGGCGGCTACGATGGTCCTGGTCCGCTGCTTTGGATAGGAGATTGCTGTTGGTTGCGAAAGCAGCCTGCTTGCTCCTCTCCTCCCTCCATATCCCTTAGAGCCCCCCTGCCCACATAGCTCACATTCCTGAGCCGCTTTTCTTCGGATGGTGTTTTGCTTTGGAGGGTTGTTAGCTTGGTAAAGGAGTTTCCTTGTAACTACATCTTCGTAAGAAATTATGATTTACATAACCTAGTTTCAAGGGGGTAACGCATCTAGTGCCAGTTCTGGGCGGTTCCAGGTCTTTTTGGTGACTGGAGGTGAGTAAGGTGACAGACATGCAGCTGTGAGGAAGGGGCCAGGGGTTTGGCTGTGCATGGTAAGAAGGACAGTGTGGAGTCCTGGAGGTGGTGCTGATCTCTCTGCTACTATTGTGTAGGGAGGAAGCTTCATTGTCATTTCAGTTAAAAGACCCTTTTTCCTCTCTCTTCCTCCAAGCATCTTGCTGATTTGCATCACAAAAGTGAGCCAGGGTTGTCTCCTGTCTCCTGCAGAAAATAAGATCTCTTAACTGGTTGAGTAAAAACGAGTTATGGGTCGTTTTACACTTAGAAGTGCATTCAAGTGTAGCTGTTAATTGAACTGGTTAATACTGTATTACTACAATGTCCAGTTACAGCCATTTTTGCACCAGTGCTGAGTCTCAGGAGGAGGAGGGCAGGTTACCCTGTGATACTGATGCTACTCTGCAGAAGAACTAGCTGGGTTTTTAAAGGCCTTTGGGAAAAGGGTTGACTACACATGCAGTGTTCAGAAACGCTGGGCTGGTATTCCCCATGTTTTGCCAACACTGCCAGAGGTTTTTAAGCAAATTAAAAATAGCACTAAAGTTTATGTTCAGCTAGCAGCACAATAGTGCTTGCGCTTAGGATTTTCTGTCATCTAATGGCTGGTTTGTGTGTATATATAGTGAAGCTTAGCCAGTTTGACTTTGGTGGAGCTGGAGCATCTCATCACCTTGATTTCAACACAGAACTGCTAAGTCACAAAGCTTGTTTCTGTAAATAGGCGTGTGAGTATGGGAGGTCTTTGGAAATGTGACCATTGTGTTTGTACAGTAGTCCAGAAGCAGTAGGGTACTGTGTATGTCCCTTTTCTCTCTCCTTTGCATAGATCTGTGTAACTTTGCCTAAAATTTGGAGCAGTGTAGAGGCTACAGAAGGGGCCAGAAGAAGGGGTGGAAGTCTGTATCTGTATTGAAGCAAGATTCCTGTTTCTGTGCTCTGTTGCAAAATTGTAATGTTAATGCTTCTGCTCTGAACAGAAAGCCTTTTGTGGCTGGCTAAACTTTGGAAAAGCATTAGGCTCAAAGAGATACATTTTCTTTTCATTCCTTCTCCAAGTAAAATCTTCACTTGGACTGATGCTTGAATACTTACGTTAGCTGCCTTTGTCAAGATCCAGTAAGGCTTTCTTTGCCAAAACTAAGGTAAGCTCCATATAAAACCTAGTGTGATGAGTTACCTAATTCCTTTAAGAATTGTGTTCTCTTGCAGTTAATTACTTACGTAAAAGCACTTGTTAAACCATGTCTAGACTGCAAAGACCTGGATTTGACTGAATCTAATTAAAGTAATGGTGGCTTGCAGTATATTATCCTAGCTTCTGCTAGACAGAGATTGGCCTTGGCCGAGATGGTTTTGACTTGCATGCAGAGGTAAATTAAAGTCACATAGCTGAAATGGTACCTCCCCCACTTGCTTGACCTTCCACAGAATGAGTTGTCTACTACAGCGGGGTGGCTGAACAGCTCATGGAGAGGTGGGTTTCAGCACAGGTGCCTGAGAAAAAAGTAAATTAGTTTCCTGCTGTTTTTGGAGAATTAGGAGAATAATTCTGGAGAGTTATCAGGAAGCTTCTGACTGTACTGTGGAGATACAAGCCTTCTTAAAATATCCCTGATAGAAATACTGGTTCTGATACTGGATGTTGAACATGTTCAATGCGCAGTTCTAACTGTCTATGATAGCCAGCCACCCTCTGGAGTAAGCTTGCAAGTTCATCGACCCATCTGTGCCCATTGCCTCATCTTGACCACTTAAGCCAGGTTGATTATCAGCCACCTATTGATTAAGAGGGATTAGGAGGGGCCTGTGTGCCTAACACAGCTGCTTTCTCCCAGCTCTGAACAATTCACTGGAGTGAAGCTGTGACATTACCTGTGGGTCCTTCCTGGGAGATGTTCGCAGTAGTTTTTATTGCAGTACAAAGAAGATGTAATTTATTACAGAAGACGATGTAACTCCTGGCTTCTGGTAGTTTTACCTCGTGGCCTTGAATGTTTGCCCAGGCACGTCTGTGAAGCATCTCTGATCTCAGCTGTTCTCATGCTTCTGCTATTCCTCTGTCTTGGCTGTCCGGACTCCTTTTATTTCCTGTAACTTTTCTATCTAGTGCACGCTTTGTTCACTGCCAGTCAAGTTGTGCCTGCTCCTCCTCTTTCACCCTGCCCCTGAATGCTTGCTCTGTTTATTCAGAAGTCTCTTGAGGCAATGCAAAAAAGGAGGGTAAGGAAGAAAATGGAAGAAATAAAAGGTAGATGTGAAAGAGCTGTCCCTGACAGAATTCAGGCTCCTCTGTCTAAACTGACAAGTAAAACTTTCTTGAGAAACACTTCTTTTTGCATTTTCAGCCTGTCATCAATTTTTTGCTAGTTTTGAACTTTGTTCCAAGGGGCTATTGCTGCATGTGTGGAAGTGATGAAGTGATGGGCCAGCCATGCAACTCCTTTTCTCTTTATTGTGGCGGGATGAAGAGGGAGAGAAAAAAACATAGCTGCCCCTCACTGTAACACAGCAGCAGTGGGCAACTACCACGACTTCAGGCTGCTGTACTCTTACAAGATGTTCTTAATTTGGAAATGGGCTGTTCTTGATACCAAGTTCAAGCCTCAGCATTGCAAAGAAAATTTTTATGTATCTAATAAAAGATACACATACTACGAAACTTTTCCTGGCAAAAGGCTTGTTTTGTCTATGAAAGTCTGAGACCTTGAGTTTTTGTCATCTTCTCAGAAACAGAGCAGAACCCAGCCTGGGAAAAGACACGTACTTGCCAGGTGTCACAACACACACAGTGCTTTTATGAGTACCCGCCAGCATCAGTTGTTTGCAGCTGAGTAGTGTGTGCTGTAGGATAGACCCCTCTCTGCCCTAACCTCTGGCCATGGGCTGTGACTGGCTGAGCCTGCAGCACACGGTGAGTGCTTGCTCTGCCAGCTGCTCTCTTAAGCTCTTCCTGCTTCTTGCAGGAATCTGGTATTTTCTTAGCTGTGAACACTCTTCAAGCCTGATTTATGCATGAGTTGTTTTGAACTGATCTTTTGCTTTCCTTTCACTTTTAACCTCTTAATTGGGAGCTGGTTGTTGCAGGGCTGCCTACATTGGTGAAGAATATCCACAGTTTGGATTGTATGTTACTTACGAATTGTTTTGTTACTGTGGAAAGAAAGCTGTTGTGCTCCATGACTGGCTTATAATTCATTTTGGATTGCCTGATGGGCGCTCAAGTCAGATGAGGTGAATGATGGTCAGTGTGAAGCTGACATTACAGGCAAAGAATGCTCCTGACCATCTTACCATGAAAAAGGAATAATATTTATCTAGCCAGACTGAGATGCTGACTTCTCTCTGATGGGGGATGTCCCAAACAGCTCCATGTTTTTCCTCAGTTGTTTCTTGAAAACTTCATCTTTAGTCATGGTTTAATTTCTGCCTGAAGGGAGAAGACCCTTCTTCATTTTCTCTTGCTGGTTATCTAGAATGACAGAAATTGCATCAGAAGCTGGATTTTTGTTTATTTATTTACTTGGCAGATGAGTTTCTCTTCTGTGTGGCTCTGGCATTCATCAGTCCTGTTCATGGTGAAAGTTGCAGGTCACTGAAGTATTTCAGCTCTTGACCTAATACTGTGTGAGCGTTTCCTCTGCTCTTGCCTGGCTTGCTCAGCTCCCTGTTTGGTCAGCAGCTGGGGAGCTGCTGTGAGCTTGGCTGTGGCTGGGCTGGCCTTGGCTCCCGTTTGCAACAGAGCTGGCTTGCTGCTGGTATTAGCCTTGTCTGCCAACCGATGTGCCTGGCAGGCTGAACAGGAGGCTGCAGTGTTAAAATGTTGTGGCTGCTCTCAGCCCACGGGCAGGGCTGGATGGCAGAGTCCATCAAGCTTGTGGGGGGAGAAGGGCAATGTGAGTGCACAGCTTGGGGAAGGAGAGCAGGCTGGCCTTATACCTGTATTTCCTTACCTTTGATGAAAGGTAACTGTCAACAGCCATTTCTTTTCTTCTTTACATACCTTTCACTGGTGCTCATTTTAGCTCTCATTTTTCCTTCAAGTTGCCTGTTACTTACAAATCCTAATTCCAGTTTAATGATATTTTTTTTTTTTATGTCTGGGGACTGTATGTTATTTGCATCACAACAGAGCCCCATGAGAGAGACTTGGAGTAGTGTCAGCTCTGTATCTGGCATTAGGCAGTTCAAAGCCCAGGCATGTGTTTTTATCAAATTGATCCCTTTGTGCTGCTAAGTTTGAAGACACAGATCCAGCAGGCAGGCGGCAAGGCAAAAGCAGCACATCTGGGAGTTGTCTGGCCACCAGAACTTGCCTTAATCGGAAATAATAGAAGAAGAATCAGAAGTTTTGTCACAAGAAGTTTAAGGAGGTCAGTTCCATGCCACCTGTCGTAGTAAAAATAAAACATCAAAAGCATCTCAGTGGTTAGCCAACCACTTTTTTTGGCTAGTGTATTATGAACCACTCATTCAGTAAGGTTGTAGAATTGGTTTCTCAAAGCCTGGTAATAAAACACCTCAGTTAAAGTGAGGATGGAGTCTGGAAGAAACTACGTATTTCTGTGGACTGTTTTTTTTCAACACCTTGGTTTAATTTTTTTTTGTTTGGTTGGGGTGGTTTTTTTTTTGGGGGGGGTGGATTTTTTTTGTTTTTTTTTTTAATAGTTCATCATACCAGGGCTCTGTAGCAAGTTATGCCTCTAATTGGCTTCCCCCAAGCTACATTTCTTTTTAATTGCTAAATGTTACATTTGCTAGTAGCATTGAAACAAAATAAATCTACTGAGAGAAAATGAGGGAGGATGCTGAAAGCTAGCAACTAGCATAATTTTTTGGGGTGTTTTTTAGTTTTGGGGTTTTTGGTTTTTTTTCTGTTTGTTTTGAGCATGTGAATGCTTTATTTTAAACAGGACAAAAGGACATGCTATTAAACCTAAGCTCTGTCTTCACGTTTCCCAGCTGCTGTCTCAGATCTTTGTTAAGCTCACTTTTTGTTCTTTTTTCTCTCAGCTCAGGCCCAAAGGTCGCAAAGGGGTCATTGCATGTGGAGACTGGTCAGTGTCCAAGCATCCTTGGGAGAGCAAAGCAAAGAAAAAACATCTTTCACCCCCCTGGTTGTAGTACCTGCAACAGGTTTTGCTATACTTCAGTGCTGTCCAAGTGTTCTGCAGCTGCTCTCCTGTTGGTGAGTTTTGGTGTATCCTAGTTCTATCAGCCTGCATCAGATAGGTAGCAAGAGAAGGAATTGCTTCACCAGAAGGAACTTCTCACATGCTGTGAATGCAAATGGACCATTTGCTGCCCTCCCACCACCTAAATCTTTTCCTCTCTAGCTGTGTGGGCTTTAGTGCCAACTCAAAACACAAGAGTGACAGCTGGTTGGTGTCCAAAGTCCTTTGTATTGTTTCAACTTGAATCGGGAAATGATTTGTCAGAGGATCAAAGCGCTTTTGGCTGAATTAACTTTTTTTGCCAAACTGTGGGTTTGACCCAGGTGTAAATATTGCCTGATACTTACAGGGACTAGCAGTAGCTCCTGACATGGGAATGATTTATGGATATCGTCCAAATCACATTGGGGTTGGCATGATAAATTTCACAGAGCAGCCTGCATTGACTGTTGCACATTGCATTTGGAAATAAGTCCAGGTGTGACAGGTGTTGCATGGAATGGGCAGGAGAAGGCCTTCTATCTTATGTCCCAGTACAACTCTACAACCAGCAAACAAGCTTCGTGTTTGCAGTGACTTGTCTCTGCCTCCTCTTCTGCCTCCATTTCTGAAATACATTTGTGTGTCACTTGGCACTGCCTCAGCTTCTGGAGGCTTTATGGGGCTATGAAGATGTGACTTCCTCCCTGCACTGCTCTCTGTGTCTGTGGCGATGTCAGGGCTTAGGAGCACTCACTGCACAATGCAAATATGGGGTAGGGTAAGATCCCTGGGCAAGACTTTGCAGTGTGAGCAGCTTATCAGTGTGCCCTGATTGGAAATACCACACTGTGGAAAAAGAGTGAGAGAAGGTGTGAGAGCCAATGCTCCATATTCCTTCCTTCTCTATGAAGGCCTGTGGTGTGTTGCTGTTGCTCAAGGGCAGTGTGTGTATGCCTGTTCATACAGCAGTACTGGTGGGAGTGAGCTGAAAGCAGGGATGGATGTGGTCTCTGCTTAGAGGGAGATAAAGGTGAATGAGGTCATGTTGGTGAAGGTGTGCTTGGTGGGGTCAGGGTTGAAGGCAGTGGGGTGCTGGATGGATAGTATCACCTCGCTGACACAGCAGCACTTGCTGTGGTGTGCTGCCTTTTGTCCATGCCAGAACATAGCTGTGGATGACTATTCAAGATGGCTGTCCCAGTGTTCATGAATGACTGACACCTTGTCTTTGATATATAGGAAAAGGGTATTGTGTTTTGCTGTTGTGTTTTTTTTTTTTTTTAATTTTCGCTTAAAAAAAAACATTTCATTTGAGCAAAATACACCCAAAACTGAAGAACCTTGTTTTTCTCCTGGTCTCTGATTTGAAACACTAGTTTGTCAGCCCTCCTAAAGTAACTCCTCTCCGTGCACATGCAAATACACCTTTTCTGGGTAGGAGGGACAGGCCTAGCTCTCCAGAAGTGAATGGGTGATACACTGCATGGTAGTCTAGCCATCTACCTGTGCTGTTATCTACAAGGTATCATCAGGTACCTGAGTAGACAGAGCCTTCCCTTGCAGACACTGCTGCTTGACTTGCAGCTTTGCCTCTCCATGCATGGAAATGTGGCATGGCACCAAGGCCTCATCCCTGCTCTGCTGTCTGCAGAGCCTTTCAGGATGTGGAAGTTTTGTGCTGCAGAACTGTAGTTGCAAAGAGGTGAGGTTTGTGCTCTGAGGGTGCGAGAAGATTGCTGGTAGATGGTGAACTGTGATAATGGAGTTAGTGTTTGTCTGGTACACCTGAGGGCAAAGTCATAAGAAAGAGATATTGTCAGGATGCTTGACTGATAGAGTTGGATTGAGGAGCAGAAAAGACTTGAAGTGAGCTGTTAATCAGTAACAAACCAAGTCATCCTGCAACAGCTTGCAATGCCAGCTAGGATGTACACACAGTGTGAAAGGAAGGAATGTGCACAAGGGAGTTTATTCCAAATAGGGAAGGACTTGGCCTCACTCTTGCACTCAAAAAAGGCATTTTATCGCTTTTGAGAAGGAGCAACTGGGTTGAGTAGGAAATGTGTCCCTATCATTTTGTTCTTTGTTCTTCAGAGCTGATAGCACTGGTGTGAAATGCTCAATAATGACTCAGAGGACAGCTGTGCAGTTCCTTTCATTTTCAGTGGTGTATCCTACAGTGGAGGATTTCCCCTTTAAAAAGGTGGGGGGGGAAGGGGGCGCAAACAAAACCAAAACAACAACAAAATAAAAAGGCACACCAAAACAAAACAAAACAAAAAAAAAAAAAGAAGGAAAAAACCAAACAGTATTCCCATTGTTTGCCCAGAGCAAATCTGGTATGTTTAAGAAAGTATCTGGTCCTTGACATTTCCATTCTCTTGCTGTTGGCTCTGAATTGCACACCTGAGGTTGAACTGCAGGTGTCTTCAGATTCCAACCAAGCAAAACATTTTTGCTTCTCAGATTTCAATTAAGTTTGTGTGCTGTGGCAAGGCCAGAAACTGTAACCCTTGTTTTCAGGGGAAAGTATCTGGATGAGATTGCTGGGTGGGTAGAAAGAAAAGCAGTTTCAGGATGGGGAAAAGGGGATGAAATACTGATATGAGAAAACACAGCTGGCTGGACTGAACATCTGTGCAATCAACATGCAGTCTGTATGCCCAGGAATTAGTAACACAGGAAATAAAATCCTTTCCGCTGCCTGTTTGTCCAGTTGGCATATTGCCCACTTGTACCCATGCAGTGTGAAGGAGTGGCCTTGCTTTGGGTAGAAGCAGGCTGTGAAGGGAAATAGTCCTGGGAGCAAAGAGAAATAGTCCTGGGAACATTAAAACATAACTGGGAAAGGGTGATGAAATTAGAGCCACTTTGGGTATTGTACAAGTTTGTAGCTCATCCTACCTCATTAAAAAAAAATAAATCCCCAAATATTAATTTAAATAACTCCATACTTTGTGTCCTAGCTAAAATCAGGGAAATCGCAAACAGAAGCATGAAAGTGGTTTGGATTGAGCCTTTGTGCTTGCAGGTAGAATTGTTTTGATGATGATGATGATGATATCCCATTGACAGCTCAAAAGGCTGCAGGTGAGCTGCAAGTGTTCCAGGTGCTACTTAATTTATGGCTGTATCTGCCTGCTGACAGCCAGTTTAGCTCTTGCTGCAGGGACCTCTCCTACTTTTATTGTGATAGTAAGAACAGAGCAGCCTTGCTAGGCAAACAGACTTACTGCTGGAAGCAGAAGCTAGAGATCCTTTGCTAAAGTGTGCTAAAATCTCTGTGTGTGTGGAGTTCGTAGGGGATTTTGTCCCTTATTATTCGTTCTGTCTGACTCATCTCAGTACTATTTCCAAAGAGGCTTTTATCACTGTCCATCCAGGTTAACTGAGTAGCTAAGATAACAGTTCTGCTTTCTTAAAGTGCTTTAACTGCCTGTGTCTTAAACTGGCATGTCACCTGCACTGTGGTCCTGCCCATACAGCAAGACATTTGTACTGTGCTGCAGCTTGTTTAGAGATAGTTTAATTCAGGAGAACTTGTTCACCCAAGAGATGATGTGAGGACTCGTCCTCACGTAAAGTCATCCTTTTGAAAACACCTATGCCTGTGTCATAAGGACCTCTCATCAAAATCGCTGTGCAATATAAGATGGTGCTCTGAAGATTAACCAGGCTTAAAATAACATAGGCAAGGCTGATGCTCCTTTTCTTTCATCTTTTCTCACTGCTGGTAGGGAAAACATTACAAACTGATCTTGTGAGATGGTTGTCTCTCTTTTTTAATGGTATTTTTCAGAATGAATCAAGCCTCTCTTAAAAAGCTATCAAGTGCCTATTCTTAATAAGCAGGTACTTTGCAACTAGGATCTTAGGAGCTTTGCAGTGCCTAGGTGAGGAGGAATTAATTAGCAGCCTTCTTGCTAACTGGTGTCCTCTTTCACTCTTCTCAGATTGCAAAGGGTAAGAATGGGGGGAAAAAAAGCCTCATCTGATGATCTCATTTCATGGCTTCATGCTGGCCACCCTGAGGCTATCTATGCAATCCTAGTGGGGTTCAGTTTAAACTTTCACAGGCTATTCTCGGGGAGCCAGGGTCTTTGCAGGGCAGGGCAGTTGCTGTTGCCTCCTTGCCTGTCCCTGGGGCAGTCCTGGTAGGTGTCTGCTGAAAGGTGCTGGAAGAGGAGGGCACAACCACTGAGGCATGAAGGGCAAGAACCAGCATTGTCTGTGCAGGCTTACTTGTGCTCGCTGGGTTTCACCAACGATTTACTGTGCTGTGGCTCAAGGGCAAAAAATATCCAACATCTTTCCTGTACACCCTCGCTCTCTGCATAGCACTTCGGTGTCAGACCAAGAAGTAGCCATTCACTAGTTTTCATCTTGTTCATTAACTATTGCTTTAAGAAAGCAGTCTATTATTTGTTACTGGTTTGACAGGGTGTGGGTGTTTGTTGAGAATAAACCATGGAAGTAAACATTTTTCCAACTGCGTAACAAAAATGAAATTTCTACAACTACTTTTAGAAGAGCTTCTGTTTTGTGGCGGTCTTAGAGTGCATATATAGATCCCTGCTCCTGGCCCCCAAAACTTGTTGATCCTACTGTTACAGAAGGCTTTTGTTGACAGTACACATATATTAGCATTGTAGCATAACACATACAAGCTTCTGCTCTTGACTTCTCAGATTTCTGTGGAAGGTCACAATGGAGACGCTGGAATTCCTGCACTAATCACACTGAAGCAGAATACCCACGCTGGTTTTCCCAAAAGATTAACAGAATGATAGGTCATTGCTTTGAAATGTGATCTAAGACCATCTAGCTCTTGAGGAGTTGCTTTCACATTTATGAATTGATTTTGTGTAGTTTTAAACCACGTAGTTATTACTCCTTGGAATAAAATGTGAATGATAGCTGATAACACTGGTTGCTTGCTATTGCTTTCATCTCACCAGAAGCTTTCAGTGCTCTCCTGTGGAGTAGCTGAGAGATGAAGACTTTGTTTCCCTGGTTTTGTGAAGGGAATGTTTTGAGGTAACTAAGCTGCACCTGTGAGTGACATGGTCTAGTGTGAGGTGTCCCTGCCCATGGCAGGGGGGTTGCAACTATATGATCTTAAGGCCCTTTCCAACCCTCACTATTCGATGAGGCAGTTTCTGAAATGTGTGGTAAGGTACAGTTTCTCTGCAGGTTTGAAAAATAAACAAATACACTAAAACTGGCCCATGCTTTAAGCTTGACAGCTGCAATTCTGCAGGCATCTTTGCTGTCTAAACTGAAGGTGCTGACACTGCTGTTTTAAGGTTTTGGAAAAAGTGTCCCAAAAAGAGCTGTGAGCCTTTTCCCCCTTATAGCTTGGTTCACACAGGAGGTTTCTTCTTTGCTCCAAACCTATATGCTGTAAAATGTGTTATCAAAGTATTTACTGCGTTATGAGCACCTGGCTTATTAATCATGGGCCCTGGCACAGTCAACACAGCTGGGAGCTTTTGTGGATGCCCATGTTGCACACAGTGCGTGTGGTTTTCTCTGTGCTGTTGGTCTGTAGTGTGGTCAGACTATGACAGCATCACTTAGCATTGTCTTAGGATCTGGATGCTCAGAGCACTTCCAAACTGGACTGCACCTCCAGGGAAAAGATGAACGTATGAGATTGTCACTGCCGTTTCTCCCCAGAGCAGTCTAGTCTCCAACCCTTCTGGAAACAGTCTCTTATTACTAATGATATGAGACACTTTCTTTCACTCTGAAGTTAAGCACTGATAAGGAAGATTGGAGAACTTATTTGTGCACCTGAATCCTCCCCCCCCCCCTTTCCCTCAAACCCTTGTATATGTATAGACAAGCTATGGATTACAACATTTTTTGGATGGAAGCCCTCTCTAATACTGTTTCAATCACTGTTGATGAACAGTGTCATGAAGACACTCACTGCAGGGCTAAAGAGGAGGTGTTCGCATTTCTAGTGGGCACTCCAGATGTTTATGTAATGTGCCTAAGCTTGCATTGAAATACAAAATATTTGTGAAAAGCCCCCAGGTCTATCCATGGATAAGCTATTTGCCTGTTTTCTGAACAAAGCAGGAGAAGGACCTTAAGTGACAAGCTCTAATAAGCTATGTTTTCTAAGAACTCTGTCCTGGGAGAATGACTTGGGGAAGGTTATTATCAAACCACTTGTAAATTGGAATCTTAAAACTATAATATTGAGTTTTCCCTTCTGTTTACTGCAAAAGCAAGTACTTGAGAAATTCTTGCTCTTATGTACTGGAAATTAAATTATTCCAACCAGGATCTGATGCAAACTCCGACTTCTGCTCTGTAGTAGTCTCTGCTGAAATGCACATCCATTTTCCCCTCATTTCACCACAAACCACTTTTGTCTGACTTCAGGAAGTTTCATCACATAGATCAAACATTTTTAGTAGATACTTCAGGTAAAGCTTGAAGAGGGTTGCTCTGTCACTTTTTAATTGATTTTTAGGTTATACAGAAGAGGGAAAGAAGCTTCAAAATAAAGCTGCCTGCAGTTTGTTTATTTTTTATTTTATATTTATTACTGTTTTTTAAGTGTGTAATAAAGTATGCAGGGCTCATCTTCTGAATGAGTGACTGTTTGCAAAAGCAGGTTTAAAACTAACAATCTCAAGCAAGTTCTACTTACATTGTCTTATTGAGTCTGATCAATTTTCCTATCTTGAGATTTCAGGTATGTGTGGAAAAAGGTTGCTTTAAAGTTTTTTACTTTCTTTCTGTGTGGTCACTGTGACAACTTGGATTCCCTTATATGAGTGGTTATCCTCCATAAAGGGGAAACACAGATCTTGGAAACTGCAAAATATGACTGACATATATAGAGAAGTACTTCATTATGCATTGCTATGAACCTCAAAGGTTTTGAAAGTATATAATGAAGGGGAAGAGACAGAGTGAGCTGGGCTGCTTGAGTACAAAATGTAAGAATTACTCTAGAATTATTGACATGTCTCTGCTGAAACAGTGCTCCAGATGCATGCATTGTCCCTAGTGCATGGGGAATTAGCTGAAATAAGTACCCTGTATTCCACATCTATTTCTGGCAAGCACTAGGAATGAAATGGGCTGAATCAAGTTTGCCCAGAGAAGCTGTGCCTGCCCCATCCCTGGCAGTGTTCAAGGCCAGGTTGGATCAGGCTTGGAGGAGCCTAATCTAGTGGAAGGTGTCCTTGCCTGTTGCAGGGAAATGGAACGGGATGAGCTTTACAGTCCCTTCCAACCCAAACCATTCTATGATTCTATGCTGGAAGTGTCTTCCTGTAGAAAGGGTTCAGTCAAGTTGGTTGCCCAGAACAGCAAAATGTGGATGTTGTATCAAAGTAAGTTGAGGGGCAACTGTACCACAGCAACTATAGGTGTTGCTGCATCTCACTTAGGAGTGATGCTAGGTCTTAAGTTTGAGGAATGGAACTTCATGTAACAGGAGGAGACTGTAGGTAGACACATATGCACAGTTGTTTTGTCTTTGAGAGCTATGTTTTCTTCCAGTTAAAAAGTTGCATTTTATGTCATCTTCTAGCCTTACAAGTTGTGTTCTGAAAGTGTTGTGTATTTTGCTAGACTGTAGCTGTGAATACTGGCTTTGTCTTCCGGTTCTGCCTCTCAAAACTTAAAAGGTGAACGATGCTTTCCTTGAAAGGAAGGCTACATGCCAGGGCACTCTGTGAAGTGTGAAGGCAATATTGCATTAAGTGTAAGCAATGTAAGTGTAATGCTTGATGCGAAGGCACTATTGCATGAAGGTAAGCAGCTGTGATGTGAGTTGTGGTGGTGGGTGTAGCTAGGAGTAAGTATGGTCTCTGCTTTATTCACCTGCCCTTTTAGTCCTTACAGTGGTGTTGTTCATCACAACCCACCCTGTGAATGCACTGCTTCTGCTAAAGGTCCTTGGTCTGGTGAAGGTGCTAAGGCATGTAGGAGAGGTGTCACTGTGCAGGAGTGGGTGGACTTAGTGATGGGTGTGGGTGGTGCCCTGGCAGCACCCTCAAAAGTGCTGTGTGAATGGGTGGTGGGTTCAGAGGAGAATAATGTGACACTGCGTTGTCAGTGGTGGGGAAGAAAACCCACCGTTGTCTTGGCTTTGAGCAGAGAGCACTGTCACGGTGTTTCTAACATATGCACAGCTTAAGTCCAAAGAAAGCCTGCTCCTGTACTAAAAATAATTGTTCTCTCAGGGCCCTAGAAAGAAGTCTTACTTGATGGTTTGGACATAATCTAATTCTGGAGTGTCAGTGTGACTTTTAGATTCTTACTGGTTCATGGATGAAAGAATGTGTGGCAAATAGCCAGCATAATTATGCGTGTTTCTAATGTTTCAGCTTGTATAATACCGCCCACCTTCCCAGAGAGGTCGAGTTACTGTTTCAGGCGTTGCAGTTCAGTGATGTACTGTGTGCTAGTGAGAAATGGAGTAACAGCTCTGTAAGTTCAGTGTTTTTTTGTTTGTTTTGGGTTTTTTTTAATGTTTTTTCATGATATAGTGAAGTCTAGTTTGTGTCAGTGAGTAGGTTTTGGTGTCACAATCTAATGGGCTATTTGAAATGCATCTAAATGGGAGTGTACTTGTGACTTGAGGTGGTGATTTGTTTTTGAATGGCAGTACTTAATGTGGAGGAATTATTACAGAGTGTGTGTGTGTGTGTGTGTGTTTGGAATGCCTCTGTTGGTATCTCTGGTGCACAGACTGCAAACTGCTGCAACAGCCCTGATAGTCTTATACAAATCAACAAGCTGTGGCAGAACGACGATTATGTATGTGGTCAAGTTTTCATCTGTGGTGACCCTGAGTACCCACAGGCATGCAGAGCCTTCACCCCGACGTGATAAAGCAGGGTTGCATGGCTTGCACTGGCTCTTTCACTTGCTTTTCCAGTAGGTCCTCTCCCTCCCCTGCCCTTTGCTGGCTGCCCTTGCGAAGGAGACCCTGCAGCTTTCCAGGTGACATCGGCTCAGGTCACTTTGCTCTGTGGTGTTTTATAGACTGGGGGTAGAGGGGATTTCTGCAGTCTTTTTTACCATTATTTTGGCTGTTCAGAGAAACATATGCTGAAAATCACATAATTCACACGTGTGTTTTCCCCCAGTCTGCTTTGAGATATTAGGCTGTTGGTTTACAACCTTAATGTCCATGTGCTGGTGCTTCAAAATCCAGTGTTCAGTGTGCATATGTTTATATCTTTTTCCTGCATGGATAGAGAGACAGAGCACTATGATTGCAATGACAGTCTCCCTACTTACGTTTTTTTGGCAGAAGCAACAGGAATACTGCCATTTGTGTGTGCCTTCTTTTGTTGAATTTCTAATTTGTGCCATTGCTGAATATGCTAGCCAAACAGTTTCAGCAGAAAAGAGCATCTTGACCAGCATCCCTCATCCTTGTCCTCTCTTTGCTAGGGTCAGTTACTCTCCTGCTTTGCTTAAGGGACACAATGTTTAGGGTGATAAGGCTTGAAATGAAATTGGGTAAATCTGTTCTCTTAAGAGCTAGCGGTGGGACTCTGGAGAATAATGTCCTTTCTGCTGGAGGCCACATGCTTGTTTGCATAATTTTCCTGGTCACTGAATTCCTGGAAACGCTTGGTTTTGTTTACTACCCCTAGTCCAAAATGAGTTGCCGTGTCTGTGACATACTGTTCTTGAAGGTGTAAGGACATACAATGGTTATTCTAGATGTGTTTGCTTCATAGGAAGCAAATTCCAAATTAGTTTATTTTTAGCTTTTCTTGTTCGAGTTGTTGATTTAGAACAACTGATGAGACAGCTGTCATATTTCTTGTTCTCCCTGTGACTCTGTTTACCCTTTTGAGGATCCCTCTCCTTGTAGCCTGCTGTAGCAAGCATACCACCCAATAGCACTGTGCAGCTTGGGCTCATCAATTCATTGTGTTTTCAGAGCTGTAGGCTGAAAATATGACAGGGTTATTCTTCAGTACCAGAAATTTCTTGGAGCTATTACAGAGGTTTGTTGTGTGGCTGGTGTACCATCCAAAAATTCTGTCCCTTAGGAATATAAACTCTGGAATATCACTAAGAATGTGGTGGTAAGACCTGTCTGAAAATCTCAAAGGTAGGTAGGCAACATGCTTATGGAAAGCCCGAGCTGCAAAGCCAAGTGATCCGGTCCAAGGTTTGCCTTGGTGCCAGAGAAGGACGTGAGAACCATTATTGTATTTTTTTTTTTTTTTTGGTCCTGCCAACTCGGTCTTGGCATGTGGCCTGTCCTGAAATAAGGGGAGCTTTAGCCTCCAGACCTAGATATAGAGAAGGATATGAGGGATATGGATGCACTAAGATGCAGGTTCTTAGAATGGTTCTAAAGCAGATCAGCTGCCTATTTCATTGTTTGCTGTAGCTGTGTTATACCATGAAGATATGTAGTGGTGCTCGACAGCTGGGGAATGCTTTCATTTTTTGTGAGGATGGGAAAAAAGCACAAAAAGGGAGTAGAGCTTTTATGAAGGTGGTTTTCGGTTTTTGTTTTTTTTTTTTGGTTGTCACTTGAAATCTAGCAATTAAGTTTTTTTGGGGTCCATCAGGATTGCTAGTGTTTCTGACCTGCTGCTTCTGGAGATAATGGCAATCAGTTCTATATCTTAATTTTGAAGGTTATTTAGTGCCTTTTAAAAGCTTTCTCTCCCTTCATCTGCTTGTCCAGCTCAGATGGGACCAGAGGATGGCTCTCATCAGGGGCAGCTTTTGTCCACTGGCAGGTGAGAAGCCATCTGACCTAGGAATCAGGCAAACAAGATAGTGTTTTAGCGGTCCCTTTCATTCTCCACCTTCCCAGTTCCTTTTCACTGGAAGACAAAAGAATGACCTTCATGGCCTTTCCTAATCTCTGCTCCCCTTAAGGAAGCAAGCCCAGTTTTAATCATATGTGCTGCTGTTGTTTGTAAGAGGTGTTTCGTGATATGGTAAAGTGAACAAGCAAAGGCTATAACTGGATAAGGGATGTAGTAGAGGATGTAACTGGTGTATTGAGACAAGTTAAATAAAGAGTGTCTGTAACTGAGGGTCTTCCCAGTTTTCCTTCTTTCCTGAACCACTGTTGTGTAACATCACACTAGTACTTCAGTTGTGACACCCTCTTTTCCCTCTGTTCCTTGCCTAAAATGAAATAGCTCTACTGCCCTTGTGAAGCCCATCCTGCTTTAGAGTCCTAGGAAATAAATGGTTTTTAAATCTGGGCTGTTTTGGTAGCTTAGTCTTGCAGACAGAGATAAAGAATCAGATCTGTCCACACAAGTGGTCATCTGGGAAAAAATTACCACAAAGAAAAATTGGGTGTGCTAATGACTTTACCTCCTCTGACTCTGGACATGAGTCCTATAAGGGGGTGATGAAGTCCATAAGCAGTGGATGAGCTCTAGCACTGTCAGTGACACTTCATTTGTGGCAGCAGCCACAGTTGTTAAGAGTGGGTATTTGTGCCGTTTCCTTTCAGAAGTTTGCCCATTTCTAGTTAAAGCTGAGCTTGCTGTCCGCCCTGAAGATAGCAGTGGTGGCTGTGTCATGGCACTGTCCGACCTTTCTCCTTTCAGAAAGCCCATGGTGAACTCCACAGTTTGCATAGGGAAGTGTTGGAGGAGTGAGTGGGATTTGTGTATCTGGCTTCTGAGGGTACAGTGAATGGTGAGTCAGTCTTGCCTCACTTGACAGATAAAGGTGTTAAGATTCAGCGCATCTGCTTGTATGGCTTGCTGGGTTTTATGTTTTGTCACAATCTTGACTAGTTCTTGTTGGCTGGGGACTGAAGCATTTACCTGGATTGTCAATTTACATTCAGCATTTGAGTCAAAAAAAGCGCCAAGAAGGTTTGGAAGGAGACAGCCCTTTATTAGTCAGTCTCAGTCTTACATGTGCACCAGATGGTTGTGCAAGTAGTACTGTTTTTTAAAGTGATAGGTGGCAAATGTGTCTTTTATTACACTTTTCCATTTTTCATAAGCTTACTGTGTGTCTAACGTAAGAACTGCTTCTTTAATACCTACTTACCAAATGCAGCTTAATTTCTCTTAATGATTATGCTTTTTACACTCGTAGAATTTGCATTCAGCCTTTCTGCACCTGGCAGACTTTTTGAGTCCTTGTCCACTCTGATGAGAACACGAAAGGCTCAGGTAGGGTTTTCATGCTGCTTTTTTGATGGGGCTTCTTGTCTCAATGCAGCATGCTTTATACTAGACCAATAGTTCCCCTGTCCTTTTTGCTGTAAGAAACAGCCTACTTATTGAAACCAGTCACTGTTTTTTGACCAACGTACTGCAAACGCTGGATCAAGGTGAAGCCGCCCTTTCCTGTGCTGTGACCTCTGCCTGTGTAAATGGACTGAAACATGAGAAGCCAGTGTTGCTCTCCAGGTTCTAGTTGAGCTGGTGTATCCCATTTACCAGCAGTGCAAGTCCCCTTGCTGAAGTAACTCATGCATAAATTCATGGGGCTGTGCTGTGCAGAAGGTCTGCATTTCTGGAGAGAGGCCATATGAGCAGTACGGTCTTGGTAATATCTCATTTTAGGCGTGGGTTAGTGGGGAGAAGGAAGGGGGGGCTGAGGCTGTTCAGGCTCTGAAATTCTGTTCTGCTTGGCACTGTAGAACAGTTTTCCTCGACTTTGCCTTGTTTGTGCCAGAAGGTTTGGCAGACCCTTCTCTGTCTTTCCATCTTCTGGTGTTGGGCAGGCTATGAGATTACATTCTGCTGCAGGTTGCATTGCAAGGCAGATGTGCCCCTGGCTGCTCAAAACCCAGTTACTGTTGGGTACTGTTGAATATGTTATTCCTTATGGGATGTGTTTTAACAAGTCACAAGCAGCTCAAAGTCCATTTGCAGTACGTGAAGTCTCTGTACCAAGATGTGGCATCAGGTACAGCAGATAAGGTGTTCTGGCTTTAGCCCAAGACCTGTCCTATCACCAGAATGTTGAAAGGAAAGTTGCGTTGGCACCAGTTTAACTTTTTTAAATGAGCTAACAACCACACCATTATCTGCTGTTTAGAACCTACTAACTCCGGAACATTTATGCTAGCACTACAGGGTCTCTCCTTGCTCTGTGTTGAGAGCAGTTGGGAAATTAGAATTTGTGGTCAGTTGCTGCAGGTGATTGGCAGACAATGACCATTATTATTACAGGTAGCTTCTCTGAGATGCTGTCCTAGACCTTTTCTGCTGGGATCAAGGAGATTGTCCATAAATACATCCTCTTATGTTCCTTCTCCTAGCAACCAAGGATTCTCAGTTGATTATTTTCCTGGTTGTTAAGAATTAGAGCAATGTACAGCTCAGTGTTGTCTGCTATAGCTCACAGCTGTGCCACACATTCTGAGAGGAAACATCCCTCCATAGGGGGTTCTTCTTTGGTGTAAGACACTTCTTTCACGTAAAAGAGACTGCTTGGGACTGGGGGTGGGATGTGTGACCAAATGGCATTGGCATGAGGAGATTCCCAAGGCAGCAGAGTACTCAAGTTGCGGTGGCACCCTGCCCGGATTAAGTACTGTCTCTGCAGGGTTAATTAGCATGGTCCTTTGTGCCATGCAGACATAGTTTTAGTTTATTTCCTTTAGCGATTATGAGAACTTATGTGAGTGAAGTGTACCAAGATTGATTATTGCTTTTGATTATGTAGAGGCGTTCTGTCCAAAAACTTAAAACATATTCATGGGGAAATAGGGTCTTTTCCACTGGAAATATTACCTGCAAATTCAGATTTATTTTAAAATATGCCTCTTTCCCAGCAAGAATGTAACGATGCTTTGGTGCTATGCAAGGCACCTTTAACTGACTTTGAATTGTTTGACACAACACTGGAGGCATATCGCAGTAAGTTATCCAGGCATGTCCTTGCAGTTGAGGGGGCTAGTGTTTTTTCAGACCTCTTTAGGTAAGTGAATCTGGCTGCTGGAGGGAGGTGTGTGTGTTGGAGGAGTGTGTGGGAGGAGGGGTTGAACAGTGTTAAAATGGAAAAGGAGAGAAGATGGAATGTGTGTGTTAGCTGCCCATGGAGAACTTGCCAAGCTAGACTACGCTGTGATGTAGACCTCCCATGAAAAATTGGTGAAACCATGTCTTTGGGAATTCTAGAAATACCTGTTGCATAGCAAGCTTTGTATAAATTAAAATGTTATCAAGGCTAAATCTTCATGTAAAAAATTACAACTTTATCAGCAAAAGTCCTCCTTGTGTTCCCTTTGTATATTCAGTATTGCTGCTTAACTATTTGACCATGTTTGTTTTCATTTCTGCTTTTCTTCACTTCTACTTAGCACTCAGTTATGCTGATCACTAAGTCAGTTTTCTGACTGGGAATGAATTTAGATTGCCATTGCAAGGCAGTTTAGTAGAGCAATTACTTTTTGATACAAGATACTGTTGTGGTTTAACCCCAGCCAGACAGCTTGTTCACTCACTCCCCCCCTTTTTGCCCTCCCCCTACTCCTGGAGGGGTGGAGAGGAGAATCAAAAAGAATGTAACTCCCACGGGTTGAGATAAGAACAGTTTAGTAACTAAGGTATAACACAAATCACTACTGCTACCACCTGTAATCATAATGATAAAGGAAATAATAAGGGAAGAGAACACAACACCTCAGCACCAGGTGACCGATAACTCGCCGTCCCCCAGCCCGACCAAGCACCTACCGATACCTCCTCCACCCCTGCAGTCCACTAGCCCTTCTGGGTAACTCCCAGTTACATCCTGGGCGTGACGTGCTGTGATATGGAATACCTCTTTGGTCAGTTTGGGTCAGGTGTCCTGTCTCTGCTTCCTCCTGGCTTCCCCTCCTCCCTGGCAGAGCATGAGGCTCACAAAGTCCTTGGCCAAACCAAAACGTCATTATCATCAGCTGTGTTCCCAGCTGAAAGTCAAAAGCACAGCACTGCACCAGCTACCAAGAAGGAGAAAAAATGACTGCTGCTGCTAAACCCAGGACAGATACCTAAATCAATTTTATACAGATTCAAATTTTGCTTAGTATTACACATATTTTTTAACATTATATCAGAATGTTTTCTAATGTTTGGTGTTTTTGCTAATACCTACTAGGTGTTTCGTAAGGGGAATAAATGGGTGTGCAGTGTAATGTTTTTTTTTGTTTTGGTTGGGCTTAGATGAGTAGGAATCAGTTGATTTGTGTTTTGCATGTATGCTGTGATTTGTTTGGGGTAAAAAGCAAAACTGAAGCATTCTTTCAGTCTGGCATGAAAACCAGTACGGTATGTGATAAATCTTGGCTCCCAAAGGATTTCTGACTTTTGTTCAGTTCTCTTTGACAAAGAGGAGCAATTACTTGGAGTTGTCAGTAGTCATCTCAGAGCTCAAGCGTGTCCTACTCCTGGCTTCTGGTGTAGCACCATTACTGTGCTTTCAAACTGATCTGGATCAGGTGTGAGCATACACACTCTCTCTTCAGCTGGATTACTCAGAGTGCCTGGTACAGGGTTTATGGTAGCTGTGGGATAGTGTGCAAAAGACAAAATCTGTTGGAGCAGAATTAACCCATGAGAAGTACCTGAATAATCTTGACACCATGTTACGGGGACACGATGTGCTGGGTGTAGTAGTAGGAGTTTCAAAGTCAGTTTTTCTGTGTCCTTGAACAGTCGCCCAGGGTGTGTAACTGTCAGTTGTGTATCTTGAAGATGAAGGCTGAAGTTGTGAAATACTTGGGATTTTTACACAAAACTGTTGTAAAGCTTATACAGAAGTGTAAAGCAGGATGTTGTACAGAAACACAAAGACTGTGGTGCTTCCTATTAGCTGTGATTATATAGCACCAAGGATATAATTTGCTTTCTAACATCTCAAGTTTCTTAACGTGTTACAGTTTTTAGGATTATGTAAACAGAGACAACATGCATCTTGGAATGCACTCCCATTGAAATGTAAGGAAAGCATTTCTAGGGTGTCATGAATAGCTAACATGCACTGCAAACTAGTTCATATTTTACATAAATAGCTGAAAGTATAACTGAATGTATTGGGGAAATGTTGGAGGGATGGGGAGAAGAAATTGATTCCCGTTTCCTAGGGGTAACTTAAGAGCACTGAACACTGTATTAAAGCTCGCCTAAACTTAAGGCTTTTGAGATTTCTGGTTTTGTAGCAGATGTTGTGTTTCTGGTTTATCTTTCCACAGACTATCTCCCACTTAATACCCCCCCCCCCCCACAGCAGAGAGACCCTTATAGTTTCCCTTCAAATGCTACTTGTTATTTTAGTTTATGAAGACAATTAACCCTTAGGAGGCTGGTTTAGGGATTTGTAAATGATGTAGGATTAGAACAATATAAATACATGTAGGGACATTGGTCTGTGACATGCTTTCAGTGGTAGTTTATTTATTAATTTATAATAAAAACTCTTTCATAGCTGGTATGATTCCCTTGTACTCCATTAAGCCCACATACAGCTTTACAAACTGGGACAACGATAGCTTTTTATCTTCAGACTAAAGCTTTAGGGAAGTACTTAATTAAAATCTAGATGATAAGAAGTGTCTTTTTCCTGAAGATAATCTTCAAAAGTCTCTTGAGTAACCGTGATAGATATAGATAAATTGTTCTGCTGTCCCATCTCTCCATTGCTGTCAAATGTCATAGCAGTTGTCAGATGTGGTAGCAGCACTGTTGTGCAACTATTCAACATCAGCACAGCTTCAGGGTGCAGCTGGCTTAACCTGTACCTTTAAGTGGTTGTGAGGCAGGATGCCTCAGTGCAAGGAATGGTGTCTCTGTATGTGTGTATCTGTGGTCTTGGGAAGTTTGATCATTTGAGGGACATGCCAGCTAGTTGGAACTGAAAAACAGGAGTCTGATAACTGGCAGAACATCTTTGCTGGGTTGCTGTGGAGGAGTAGAGCTGTCTTATGTGCTGTATACGTGCAGGCATGAACTTTGTTGCAGTTGGAAAGCCGTTATTCGGTGAGGGCTGAGCATGTACAAGTCCTCGCAAGGTGAGAGTTTCAAAAGAAGCCTGCTCAGGGAAATGAGACAAAGCAGTCTGTAGATGTCTCTTCTGCAGTCTATAAGGTACTTCAGTGTGTCTTTAATGTACACCAACATCCTGGCTTATATAGTGCTACTGCATAGCTCACATGGACTTCTGCTGTATTTCCTAGTGCAAACTAGTACCAGGATACTTTTCCTTCAACATTCACTGCTGTGTTTCTGCATCTGGCATGGCTGGTGTATCCCAAAATGCCCGGAGCTTTGTTCCGGTGCATTCACACAGACTGTTGTTTGGACAAAGAGGATTTAAATTGGGAAGGCAGTGCAGGGTGACACAGCTATCGCAAGACACATGCTTTCTTTCCAGGGGGACTGTAACCAAAATATTGCCTGTGCATTTCACACTGGAATAAAAAAATCACTTAGCCTTTCATATTTGTAATTGTTGGTAATTTAATTATTGTTTATCATGGCTTTATCAGGCATTGCTGGTTTTAAGTGTGCAATATATTGCTTGACACGTACAATGGCTAATTGGTGCTTTTCATTTTGCTTCTTTAGGATGACTCTCAGGTTCCTGAGTGTTCTGTCAAATGCTGAAGCATTGAATTAGCTGAATCCTTTGCATTATTTCTGATGTTTAAAAAGGCCTAAAAGAAAGTAGACAACTGGTGCTTCTCTTACAATGTTTTAAGGTAACATGTGACTTTTTTTTCTGGGTTCAGAGGGAAGAGGGTAGGTAGACATGATCCCACTCAAACAAGAACTGTTTCTTGCTTTGTAATAAACCTGTTGTGGCTTAACCCTGGTCATCAACTTACAGCCACTCCCTCTGTGTCAGGATGGGGGAGAGAATCAGAACAGTAAAAGTGAGAAAAAAAACATGAGTTGAGATAAAGAAAGTTCAACAGATGAAGCAAAAGTCATAGAGGCAAAGCAAAACAAGGAATTCTTTCACTCCTTCCCACTGCCAGGCAGGTGTCCAGTCATTTCTAGGAAAGCAGGGCTCCATTATGCATGATGGTTACTTGGGAAGACAAACCCACCACTCCGTATGCCCTCCCCATCCTTCTTCTGCCCACCACATGGTCTGGAATATCCCTTGGGTCAGCTGGGGTCTGCTGTCCTGGCTGTGTCCCCTCTAACTTCTCAGGCACCCCCAGCCTGCTGGCTGGTGGGTGAGGTGAGAGGCTGAACAGGCTTTAACTTTACATAAGCGCTGCTCAGCAGTAACTAAAACATACCTGTATTATCAATATGGTTTTCAGCAGAAATACAAAACATAGCCCTATACTAGCTATTATGAAGAAAATAAACTCTATCCTAGCCAAAACCAGCATGAAACTGGACTAAAATGAAGTCTTAAGAATGGACCCAACTATCACTAGTTGTTAGCTATCGGTAAATTTGCTGACTTCAGTGAGTGAGTGAAGAAATGAAGAATGAAGTGAACGAAGCAATGAGGAAACAACTTAGTTTCTTTTCCTAAATAATGAATTCTACACTCTTACATGCTTCCATTAGAATTCCTTAGTCCTTCATCTGTGCATTAATAATGTTTCAGTAGTAAAAAGATAGAGCGTTCAGTTCCTATGGGGTATTAGGCTGAGACAAATTCTTCACTGGGAAAAGTATGGGCAAGAATCTAAACACAACTGTGGCTAGAAAAGTGACCCTTCTGCTTTGACTAGAGCTGCTGCTGCTGTCTTCTATCAATCAATTACCATATTTTGTACCTATCTTTGGGATTCATAGTTGCATTGTCAGCTTCTGTGCTTTTTCTCTGCAGCACAGTACACAGCAGAGTGACAAGGCCAATGGAGAGTATGTTTGCATAATGCCCAGTGCACAGCATGGTTTTCTCTTGCTGCAGGGTCATTTCAGTGAGTAGGGAATTGGTGGAAACACCCCAGCAGGACATGGCTATACAGAAATCTTGCTGTATAACGACACAAATCATGTTAAGAGCAACACCAAAGGGAGGGCCTGAATTAAATCTGTAATAAAGGAAATACAGATTGGTAATCCCTGTTTAAAGGCTCTCTTTGATGCTGTCTCCTGGGTTCACTCAGGTTTGACAGCTGCTGTTTGAAGTGGCAGCTGACTCCTATTTACTTTTGGTGACTGTCACTGCCCACCTTATTATATGCACTGCAGTGTGCTGCAAATTCAGATGAGAGATGAGACACACCTAAAACTGAGCTCATCTCTTGAAGAGCAAAGATTTAGTCTTTTGGCCATTCTAACTATGAAGGACAGCTCACTGCAGATGAACTCTTGTCTCATGCCACTTCCACTGCTTGAATCAAGAGTGAAATTAAGCAGTGGGGGACAGCCTGTCTGGCTTTTGAGTGTGGAGTAAATCTTAGTGTTTGGCTTTGAATTGGTGACAGCTTTTGGGACAGGTAGAGGGCTACGGAATCTAGTGATCCAAAAGATATGCAGGCACCAGCTGCTTTCCCAAGCTGTGGAATTTAGCAAGCGTGCAACAGCAGATCTCCTGCCTTGCTGCATCACTTTCTGAACTTGCCATTTCAATGAGGTGTATTCATGTGTGTACGTGCATGCACCCGGGCTCCATTGACTCTCCCTTTGGCTCTCTTGTGCAAAACTCAGTTGAGAGAGGGTGCTGCAATGTACCTGTGGCAAGCTGCTGTGAGCCACAGGTACAGTGTGGTACACAGCTCATAGCCATGAGCAGAAAGCCTCCTTGCACTTCCACTCATTGCAGTACATTTCAAATTGGCCCTGGGTTCTTGCAGTGCCTGTCCCTTCTTGTATGGTGCTGTTCTTCATTAGTATGTGGTAGGGCTCTGAGTCTTCTGGAGGTTTTTTGACTAGGAAAGGCATTTGTAGGTTAATTTTGTCTTTTCTGATGGCAAAGAATTGCTTTGTACGGGAGTTGGCGGAAAGTTCAGGCCTGGGCCCTGGGGAAAGGCTGTAGCTGGCAGGGGGGAGAAGTAAGGAAACCTATTACCACTGTTACTAGGCTTGTCCCAGTTCCTGTATGGCTGTGTGCCACAGCTGTGTCCTGGCTGTAGAAGTGTGCATCCTGAGCCATGGGTGGGCATGTGGGTATATGCATGGAGGGACTGTCTGGTTGCCCTTACAGGCCTCCGGGCTTGGCTGCCTCGTGCACTGCAGCAGGGGTCGGTAAACTAGTGTAGTCACAGCCTGGTTGTCTGGCAGGGTGCACGGGTGGCTATCAGGGTATGGGGTGGGAGAAGAGAGAAGGGGGATGTGAGGAAATGTGCAGATAGAGAGGGAGAGTATGACTGCAGAAAGGCTGGAAAGCGTGTATCAGACTTTTATCTGCTGTCAGGGAGCAAAAGCAGCAATGACTGCGGTCTGCCTGGCAGTCAGAAAACATGACAGCACAATGTACAGTCGCTAAGAAATGGACCATGAAGGCACCTCCTGTGTCAGTGATTGTCACAAGCCTGTGGCTATGGAGAGGAGCAGGCTGAAGAGTTATGCTTGTCAGATTCTCATGTTATATGCATACATATGTATTTTCTTTGCATATCATTATACCAAGCACATAGCAGACTGTCCGGTACATTTGAGTAGTGCTGGGCTGTGACTCTGTGCTACAGAGGACAAGAATGTACAGGCATTAATGGCACTGCGATAGAGGTACTCAAATAAAGTGTTAATACACTAGGGCTACTAATTTAGCAAGTCTTTGGGAGAAGTGGGCTTTATTTATCTTTATAAAACGCAGTGTTTGCAGATCATGTGTACCCATGATTGCATGCAACACAACCACATTTTGCTGTTCTTGAAGCTATACAAATTTTGTATTTGTACAGGTAACTGGTGCTTTGAAATACTAACTTAACCCCCTCAGAGCTTTTTGCCTGAGAGTTACAAAGGTAGCGTCCCACTGTAGTGACATGCTCCCTCATGGAGAGTCCCTAAAGCATTCTGTGTGTCTCTTAGCTTCGCTGCGTATGATCCCCGTGCAGGTGATTAAAGCAGTGCACTTTCAATTGGGTCACAAAATTTGGCAATGTAAGGTGAGCAATGGACTTAATAAAATTAATTTCTGCTTATAAAGCCATAGTTGCTTCAGTGGGATTGTCTGTGCTTTCTCAAGGATGTGTCCTGTAGCCTTGATTTAGTCAGGGATTTTACTGCAGTATCATCAGACTTCAAAACATCAGTTTCACTTTTCACAGCAGAAACTCAATCTGTTAAATGGAAAAATACAGCAGCCAACCTTCTGAAGAAAACCTTGCACTTCTCACAGGGTAAAATACAAATGCTTGGCAATTGCTTTCTGCAGCTAAGTCTTAAGCTTAGTTTTTTAGATTTCTGCTTACCTTGAAAATCTTAAAAAAGATTTTATAAAAGCTATGACTGGATGTCAGTAGAAGTTATCTGGAATACCTTCTACCCATAGGGCAGAGCAAGCATTCTGCTATCACAGGGTTGCAGCAGCTGGGGGGTGGTTGCCTTGGCACAGCAATGTAGTGAGAAGATTTAGTCAAGTCTGGCTCTTCACTTTCTGAATTGTGTAAATTAAGTTAAACTTCATTACACAGTAATATAGACTTTAAGCATGAAATAAAAGGTGTCCGCAAATCGACATATCATTGATCAGTTTATCTTTTTCTCTCTACTCCTGCACAACAAAACCAGTCACATTTGGTTTTATTTCAGATATTTCCACTTGACCAACTTAGAACAGATGTGGCTTAAGTCTTGCCTTTTGCATCATTCCTGCTCTTGGTTGTGGTTGGGATTAAATATACAACAAGACATCAAGCTGCCAAACCATCCTTTACCTTCCCACATTGTATAAAAGTGTTTTTTCCCAGGCAGGAATGTCATCTTGTCATGCCAGTTACAGAGACACAGAGGGTCCTGCCTGGAGGAGTGATGCTGTGGTTGTAAAAAGGCTTTCACAAACCTCATACTTGCTAGTGTTTTTCAGAGGGAAGCTGGGCACTGTGACTGTAAAAGAAACAGCAGTAGAAGCCTGCAGCGTGACCCAAACCCACCTCCTGGTGGTGCTGCCATCCATGTTGTGGATGCACAACCTGACTCCACGCCTGAAACCAGACCGTGGAGGACCTGGGTAGCACATTGGCCACTGCCACAGCAGAGCCTGGGTAAGACTGTTGGATGCATGATCCTGACATCTGTGTCCTTTTGCTTCTGGTGGCCAACTCATGCACTACAAGTTCCTTGATGCCTTCATGTGTTGCTGGGACTGCTGTGGTAAGAAGAGGTGGGATTAACCAAAAGCAACAAAACTGTGCCATACCATCTCTTGGTTAATTTGGACTGGGGACGGGACTCCACCTATCACTTGTTTGCTAGTGCCATAGATGTTGCTGAGGCAATTTCAGTATGATAACTAGTTCTTTATTTTGATGAAAGCTTTACATGTGTTTTTCTGATTTATATGGCTTGTGAAGGATTAAAAAAGAAGTTATCTAGATGTAAACAAAACCTATCAAAACCATCTTTGGTTTTTAGCTCTCTTGTTGTCAGAACATGACCCTTACAGCATCTCTCAGGGTTTTCTGGGACTGACAATCAAGTTCTTGTCCAGAAGACAAATTCTCTTGCTTTATGTTTTAATAAATTTAGGGGTTTGAGTTGTTGCATTTATATTTCTTTTTTCCTTTTGCTATTTTTCTACATGTAAGGCACAAGAGTAACTCATCTCTCCTTCTGCTACTTACACTTTTTCAAAGGAGATGCTTTGTCCACTAGGAACTGTGGTCAGCATGCTAATAAAACTCACTGTATGCCTTTAAAATATTTATTCAAAGTGGCCTGGCTTGCTTACAGTAGCTGTGTGGGTGGACTGTCCTTGAATTTTGTAGACTTAATTTAGTACTACACAATACCCAGTGATGGAAAACAGATATAAATTGTCTGTGCGCAGCCATGCGTTATTGATAAAGGGTAGAATAAGCTCTACAATTTCTTTATTTGATGTTGTTAGTGCAACAGCTGGCTGATTTGTTAAGACTTTTCCCCCCTGTTGGCAGTAAAATATCTCTTCATTTTGAACTCTGAATTTCCTCCTGAATTTTGATTTGGGGGGGGGGGGGGGGTTTGGAAAGCTTCCTTTTTGTCCAGTGCTGCTGGAGAAATCAAATGGAAATGTTTCCACTGAGTAAAAACAAGCTTCATTTCTGGGAGAGCTAAGCAAACAGTAAGTTTGTCTGTATGCAGAAGACAAGATTTTTTTCATTGTCACAAATACTTGCAAATGGAAAATAGAGCATAAAGTGTGCATTTAGGGTGAAAAAACCTTTTAATATGTGTGATTTGGGACATGCTCAGAGAAAATGCTTTACATTCAGTTAGGCATGCTTTGTAATTTCAGTGTTCCTTCGAAGTTCATGAAAAAATCTCAACGGTCTTAAATCTGCCATGGGATTTTTTTCTGTTAACACTTATGATGAGTAAAGAGTCTACTGAATATAATTTGCATATAAAACTGTGCTGTAAACTAAACAGCTCTTTCCCTGTAGTTGAACAAAGGTACAATGAGCTGCTCACAACACAGGAAACAAATAAGTAAAATACAGCAACACTACAAAAAAAACTTATTATTTCCAACAAATGCCCAACATTGAAACTTCTTTTTGAGCTATAATTTCTGGAATGGTAGCTTCCCACAGGTTCTAATATGAGACAGGGAACATACAAATCGTGGCAAGCAAATACTGTATTTGATTACAGAATTGTTTACTTCCCTCTTGTATGTGTGTGCAACATGTGTAAACATGTATGTGTGTAAATGTGTAAAAAGCATTAGGGTAGTGAAAAATTATGAATACAGTTGATCGTCACAAGCTATATTGATGCTTATAACAGTTTCCTCTATTCCATGGAGAATTGCTATGTATTAGTTTAGCTTTCTATATATTTACAGCCTTTTAAAGTAAGAAGCCTTTAAGTAATGAAGTAATTAAACTGGTTGTGTGGTTTTAATCGGAGGCAGAAAAAAACTAATAGAGAAAGGACTTACATGATTGACAGAGGCTTGCTGGAGATTTACATTGAGAATAACTCATTCTTCAAAACTTTTTCATTTTCTGATGGAAATTGTGGGGTAAATCAAATCAGTGGCTGTGAATGATTAAAATGTGCAAGTTATGAATTCTTACTGACTTTGTAAATCTCTTAACACCTTCACTGCTAATATAAAATCATTTTTCTTAAAGGGGTCTTGGGGCTGTGAGGATTTAAATGAAAGCTTCAGCTTTCTCAAAGAAGACTATTCTGATATTCAAGATCATGAATTTTGTGGTTTGCTTGATGCATAGAAAGTTGTGGAAAGAGAATGGGAGATTTTCCATAAGTCATCTGATAGGTCTGCAGTAATTCCCTTGACTGATCAAAGGGGCGAATTTTCCAGTCTTTTAAGTGCTTATGCGATTCAGACTTAATATGGGCAACTAGACATTCTGTGCTAGTTGAAGAGGTTACCTTTGATCTTAAAGAAAATACAAACAATTGGACATTGACATGCCTGTATTTTGTTTTTGCAGTAAGTGTGCAGCTGTTTGTGGTTTTCATGCAGAAGAATTGACTTCAGCCATATTACTATAATTCTAGCTTTGTCATAACCTTCTGGTCACACTGTTTTGGAGTATGAGTGTGGGTGTGTGATTTTTTTCCTGAAACAAGTATAATTCTGTACTGAAATACAGCTTTGGAAATTCCTTGTTCTTCTTGTTCAAAAATAGTCTTTCACTGGCATTGATACTGGCTGCTGTAATGAGAAACTGTAAGAAAAGGGAACATCATAATGTACACTGGGGATGGATTCTCTTCCAATGTATCTGTGTAATCTCTGCAGGCAATGCATAAATGAAGTTACTGTGACCTCTTAATATACGCCTCTGGAAATCAAATAAAAGTAGGCAGACAAACAGAAAAGAGCTTTAATGCAATTTGGCATTTCTTAATTTCTTCACACTACCAGAATATGAGTTAGTCCTGAAAGATCAGTGACTTTCAGTAAACTACCTAGATTAGAAATCTACTGTGCAAATGCCCTGAGGGCTGCTTGCTACCATCCCAAATTCTTTACCCTTGGGAAAGCAATTATGGAGGAGGCCTTGAAGGTGGGATGGATGAGGTGGTAAGAGATAAGCTTCACATGACTGATCTCTGCAGGCCGTGCTCAAAATAGAGGGACACCTGCAGCAAAATCTTTTTCCTATGCCTGGTAAGTAGGGCTTTTAAAAATAAGAGGAAAAGAAATAGAACAAAATTAGTGTTTGATTGTAGTCCCAAACAGCCAGTGCAGGTGTTGCATGATGCAGAAGGACCTGACAGTAGTTGATTTAGAAATAAATAAATATTCATTTAAATTATGCTTTCCCAAGGGAAAACACAGACTTTTCTTAGCAGTTAGTATAAATGCAAAGCGGTAGGGAAGCAGTGAGGTAGGTGGGCTTGGCTTGTGAACAAAAGTTATGTGACAACCTTACATTACTTTTAAGGTTGTATTTCTTGTTCCTTTTCAAATGTGTCAAAATATGATTTATGTTTTTCTTCCAATGTAGGAATTAAGGCGTGTGTGTGGATATTCTTCAATTATTTTTAAAAGGTACTGCTTCAAATATTCTATTTTTAAAAGCATTGGGCAGGATGGTAAAACAGGTGTGGTTGCATCCATCCCTACTCAGGGGTAGCACCAAGTGCTTTGTCTCTTGACAAGTTGCAGCGTGTCCTATTATAAGGAAAAGAAAACCCCTGTTTTTCTGTTCTCCCTTTTCTTGGTAAAAGAAATGTATAAAACTTGTTTGAGTGAGACAAACTCCAGCAGCCTCTTCCAGGTTTGATCAGTGATGCAAAAAATGTCTTGATTATAAATCAACACAGATGCTCCATGGTCCGATTATCTGTGTGGGATAGCTTGCAGGATGCACTCATCCTGTGCATCACATGGACATCATCATGAACAAAATCATTTTTCTTCTCCTTTTTGATGTTGCATTATACTGACATCCATTAATTTGAAAGAGAAGGGCAGGATAATGAATTACATGCTGATTTTAGCAAATTAAGAGGATAAAGAATTGCATGCTGATTTTAGCAAATTACCCTGATGACAATGCTGTTATCTGCTCTGGGGGGTTCTGTAGTGGCAGAAATTGATTCTTAATGTGACCATATAATGCATTCACTAGATGCCAAGAACAAACTAACTTTCTGCTGTAAAACTAATGAATTTTCTACAAAACTTGCTTTAAGTGGAGCTATGTCCTTGCCTAATGTCTGTAACCATGATAACTAATCATGTTTTGTCCTTCTAGAGGCCTTTATTGATTATCTTTCCAAAGTGAAGTTGGTGAGTCCTTTTTTGCAGAGAGCAGAGCACTTTTTAACCCTTCTTCTCCTAACAGCCATTTTGGCTGGCAACTCTCATTCAGTTTACATGAAATGTGATGTGCCAAGGCACATTACTCATTTGCTTTGTATAACACATATAGCACGTATAACAGGTGCTTTCCTGTTTTTCTCCTCTTCCCTATTTCTTCCTCCTGTGCATGCTGCTCTTAAAGAGGTGCTCCGGGATGGCAGCACAGATTTTCCCCAGTATGCATCAATGCAAACATGGCTAAGCTGTGTGCAGGATAAGCAAACGTGCTCAGAAATGGCCAAAGAACTGCTGGGTAGGTAGAAACAGAGCTATGTTGTTTGGGAAAATGATTGAGCCTCTGACTAATTACAAAATAACTGAATAAACAGTTATGTGGGCCTCACTGCAAGCTTCAAATATATGAAACATGATCTGTTTTTTAGTGCTGAAGTTTGCTTTGAAATGGAAAATGGAGTAAATAAGGTTTGACTCCAGCATGATCCTAAACCGTTCTTCAGGGTTGCTCACCCTTCCTCCTTCTAGTTTAACCGAGGATATTCTTGTGTACCTAGACTATTGTGCTATAAAAATGCAGAATTTTTATTGTTTTGTTTGTATTTTTACTTTGTTTTAGACAAATCTGAAAGCTTTCTGGAGTTTGACACAGGGAAGACCATACTGAGAGGTGAAATTAAAATACAGAATAGGCTGGAGAACTGCATTTTTAGGGGGACATCATGAACGATAGGGATTAATATGTTGTACACTCAAGGAATTTCTCCCTCTCCCTTCTCTGCTCTCCCTTCCCCCCGCCTTCCCCCCCGCCCCCTGTATTTTTGAGTTAAGTGCAATTTTTAAGTAGTCACCACCTTGATATAGAACGTGTTGTTTACTTTGGGACAAATTCATAGAATCATATACAGGTTAGAACTGGAAGGAATCTCAAAATTCCACTCTCCCACCATGGGCAGGGACATCTTCCACTCGACCGGGTTGCTACAAGCCCCATCCAACTTGGTCTTGAACACTTCCAGGGATGTGGAACATCCACACTTTATCTGTAGGACCTGTGCTAGGGCCTCATCACCCACATTGTAAAGAACTTCTTCCTAATATCCCTTATTTAAATCTCTTTTTCAGTTCAAAGCCATTTCCCCTTGTCCTGTCACCACATGCCCTTGTAAGAAGTCCCTTCCCAGGTGTTTTGTAAGCCACTTTAGGTACTGGAAGTTGCTTTAAGGTCTTTCCGGAGCTTTTTTGTCTCCAGGCTTAACAAGCCCATCTCTCTTGGCTTGTCTTCATAGGAGAGGTGCTCCAGCCCTATGATCATCTTCTTGGCCTCCTCTGGACTCACTTGATCAGGTCCGCACCCTTTTTGTATTGGGACCCCAGAGCTGAAATCACAAGTGACTTGAGCAGGTTTTGTTCCACATTTCTCTGCTTTCTTTGCTTTGGTTTCTAGTGTTTTGGCATCTTTTGCTGCCTTGGTTCCATACAGAACCAGCTGATGAGGGACTTCAGCCTGCCTCAGTAGAGATGCATCAGCGATGGTATTACCTTCCCTGATGAAGAAGGATGCAAGCTATTGCTTCCCAATGGTCAGTGTCAAGGTTCAGATGCTAACAGTGTCACTGTGAGAAAGATCCAGGCACAGGCATTTAGGAGCTGTTACAGCTTATTGTAGCTGACAGTCCTCATGGGATAAAAGGAAAATTTGTCATTGACTTTGCTGAAAAGCTATTAGCTACTGTGCTTGAAATATTCCTCAAAACCAACAAAGTTAAACTTCTCTCACAGGTGAATGGAAAAGGTTGCATTTTTCATTTTCTGAACTGATTTTTAAACTTCGGAATAACTTTTTAGAGTCAGTGGAAAATCCATTTTCAGAGTTGCTGGGATATGTCCATGATTCCCCTAATAGCTCCTGTGCCGAATTCAAAAGAGTGGCAAGAAATTTTACTTTAAATCTGTCCTCAGCAAAGGATGGATTATTGCTTGCTCTGGCCAAATTAAAAACTATACAAAAGAAGGAAAATGTTTTCTGCCATGTTAAGCCTCATTTGTGAGTAATGCTACCATCCCAAACTTGTTTCTCTGTCACATCACTGAAGGTTAACTCCTGTCTTTGTTTTGCTCCAAATTCTGTAGTATAAAATTAAGTAGCAACTTCCCTCTGCTTTAAGGGGGGGGGGAAAGAGTATTTCAGCAGGGTTCATGGTGTTTTAAAAAGAAGTAGAGAAGCCAGGAGACTGCCTTTCAAAGTCAGGAACTGATGGGATTTCTACTCAGGGAGGAGTTTTGCTTGTTTAGTGCAACTTTGCATCAGAAATATGCATCTCATTTTTTGTATGTCTATATTTATTTAACTTTTGGCTGTGAATTTTAAGGTGCCTGTAAAATTCATTTTTGTTGTGGCTGAGATCAGGCTAAGAAGGTAAGCATTGGTTTAAATGTATAATAGTGTGGCTTGGCTGCGGCTTGGCTTTTAATTAAAAATGCATAGAAATAAGAATCAGTAATTTATTTAAAACTAAAATCTATTTTTGGACAGCACAAATATTTTCCTTATGTTAAAAAGGAGGGATGGTTACTGAGGCATTGTGTCCTTTGCCAGGTATCAGGAACAATTTATGATGTATCAGTGGTCACTGACTAATTGAGCTCTGATTCAAATAGGTTTTCTCTTTAGACACCCAAGAGAAAAAATGTGCCCGGAAGTTCAAGTAATTTTGGAGGCAAGGGAGTCTTGCAAACCCAGGAGAACTCAGAGATGAGCATGGGCAATGAACTCTGGTCTTGAAGGAGTTGAGAGAGGAAAAAGAACTTTCTTCTGCTGGTTAACTCTTCAGCCTTGAGCACCTTTTCTGTATTAGATTTGCTCTTCAGAAACCTGCTTAATTCATGCTATCCCAGCATTAGCTGTGATGCTAAACTGCATGCACAGTGTTTTTTCTGAACATGTAAAATGACTTAAGTATTATATCAAGACTTGTGCATATGCTTTAGAGATGGGTAATTGTTTTTCAATTTCAAGATTGCTAATGCATTGAGCAACAAAAGCTCTAAAGCCCAGACTTTGAAAGGAGTATCATAAGCATTATTTCAGCTGTAAAGAGCTTCAGAGGTTGACTTTCATGCTTCCTCTTGTGTAGGTGATTAAGAGTTACATAATGCAGTACTACAAAATCTGTTCTTGGGAAGGGCACTTATGAAAAGGCTCTCTAAGAGTAATGGTACAGGTAATTCATTTAAGTCAGACACAAGTTGATGAAGCAGTTGTTATCCAGAAAACTCTGCACTGTGAACCTTTGTCTCCAGCTGCATGTGCTCTTCATACAGGAGTAATGAGTATGCAGGCAGGACCACATAAAAAGACAGCAAGAGAAGATTGGTGTGAAGGAAGGATATGTAGGAGATAACAGGACTTCAGAGAAGATAGGAAGCCAAGCTACAAAACTGTTCTACTTGTGAAGGCAGTATAAGAATTAGGGTGGTGTATATATCATAGTGGAAAACTAGTTATCTGGGAAGCTTGGGGGTAGCTTTCTGTTTTTTCTTACAGGACTCGAACACACTAAATGTCTCAGCTTGTGATGCAGCTGAGAAGAGAGTAAGGATCTGAAACTTAAAACTGTATGTAGCAATTTAATCTCAATAAACATGAAATAGGTCATAGTCCATTAATCTCCCATTCCACTGATTTTGGGGGAAAAGCAAAGTCAAAAGTAGTTTCCAGTGATGCAGCATCCCTCTGTGCCTAGGGGTTGACCTCCCTGCTTGCCCTGGTAAAGGTTCTTTTAATGGGTTTTTTCCCTGCCCCTTGCTTTCTGGAACAATTTTCAGACAAAGCATGAGAAGTAGATTTATCGAGGAGGTATGCAGTTCACCTAAGGGGGGGTGGGGTGGGGTGGGAAGGTTGGGGGGAAAAAAGTATAGTGAAAGGAAGATGATAGTGTCTTTCACATGAGTTACTAGCAGTGGGGAAGATACCTCCTCAGTCAGGAGCTGGCTGGCTGATCAGGCCAGGGAGGAATTGAAAAAAGAAGTACTTGAAATCATGAAAGCAATACGGTTTATCACTAGTTTGTAAATCTCAAATGGGAGTTATGAGAGCTTCTTTGTTGTAGTGGTGTGATTTAAAATAGTTTATAGTAGGGAATGCGTTAGTATCCATTCTATCTGTATGGCATACAACTGCTTGTGTCTTTGTAAACCTCAATAAATACAATGATGGGACTAGATAATTTTAGAAAAGCAAAAAGCTTAATTTAGAACACCAGAACTTTGTGGTTGATTTTACTTGTTGCTTTGCTGCAGATGGCTTCTGCCTCATTGTAAGAGAACTTAAGTTTTTTAAAAAAAGAGGAATGGGGAGAGGTATAAGATCTTCTTATGTAATCTCTGCCTTCCTTTTTTTTTTTACTGAATGCTTTGGGAAGGCCTTCTGATTCAGTAATCGTGTTTTATCATTAATATTGGTGCAGCATGGTATTTTGCCAGTGTTGCTCATAGAGCAGTGAGAAGTGGTGGCCTATAAAGTGGATTAACAAGTAAGTTAAAGGAGCTGTAAATCACAGAGCTATATTCGTACACTGTATCACAAAGCAGGTGTAGGAAAGCAATAGATGCAGATTATAAGCAGCCACCTTGGTCCCGTGTGAAGTCTTACCAGCACAGCTTCATGCTGAGTGTTGACTTGAGCGCCTTCAGCTGTGCGTGCTGCAAAGATATATGATCTCAGAGGTCAGCCTTGGTTATGACCTCTTCTGAGGGCAGGGGGGTAAGTGACCTTGGGTGACAGTACCTTTGTAAGTGGCCAGTGATTCATGAGTTTTGCAAGGCTGTTTCTAGTCTCACACTTACTAATGAGGTCTGAAAGTTGTATATCCTACCCTACTGACAACCCCATAGTTACTGAAGTTACAATACATGCACCTTTCTTTAGCAGTGGATTTAAAAACTTGAATGGCCTTGCTTTCCTTTTAAATACTTAGCATATGTTCTGAGTCATGGTTTTAGACTGAGTAGGTATTGCTCTTACTGAGTGTAGAATATTGGCGCATTGCATTGCAGTGTAGTTTTGGAAGGTGCTGATTGAGGTGGGAGTTCACAGGAAGAGGAGGATATTAGAAAAACCTAGGAAAAAGAGAGAAAATAGGCTTGTATGTGAATTTTTCATACATCAGGCTAGTAGTGCTTCAGCTGGAGCAGTTTCCCATTCTGGGTCAAGGCTGAACATTTGTGCCCTGGAGAGACAAGGAGAGCTGGAAGAAATGCACATTCAGAAATGCTAGTTCAGTGTGCTGATGTTTGGAGCACTGCTAATTCAATGTGCTGCTCATCAGAAAGCCAATGTGACAAAATAAACATTTCTACTGTGTTAGTGAAATTGAGTAAGACTCTGAGGGAGAGCCTGGGTAAGGACTAAGATAGAACTGAGTGACAATGGTGATTTATCTTAGTTGTTCTCTATTTTGACATTCACTTTTTTGTTCTTCACACAGATGAGTTCAGGGAAATGCTGCATGCTGGGTTTCAGTGTGCTGTTGCATAAGTCAGTTTAATTTTATGCAGTGGAGAGTGAAATGTAAAATTATTCAGTTTCATTTTAGGAGGCAGTAGCTATTAATGCTTCACTCTGTAAACACAGACTCTTAGAGAAAAGACCTTCAAGCATGCCGAATCGTATGTTTATTCTTTTGTTCACTGCTTGCAACCAATAAACACTGTTTTCATCTGATTACTGTTACAGTTGGGCACCTGTGACCTTTTTTCCTCCCGTGTGATCAGCTAAAATCAGAAACTCCATGGAGGTTTTTCAGGCATTTCTGTCTGGGGATGCTAATAGCTATTAATATGCACTGATTGCTTTTCCTTTTCTCTTGGGAAGCAAGGAATTATTTTGTTCTTGACTCTAACACTTGGTGCATATAAAAGCGTGTATGAAAGAAGATAAACTTTACCAACAAACTGTTGGTATGCTTTTGTAGCTTAAAATCTGTGCATCTGTTTTCCAGAGTGGTGAATTGTTGTGGAGTTCGGGAGATTCTGAGGTCGCAGCTCCCAGTCACAAACCCTCTGTGACAACTCTGAAGAGCAGGGTGTTTTCCTGTCTGTGCCTTGCGCTATCTCGAGGTTAACACTTGTGTTCGCCCTGCCTATAGCAGGCAGTGTCCATTAGGTGGCTCTCGGTTATGATACATACACTTCGCATGCAGCTTAACTTGGGAGAGGCATTAGCTGTTTGTGTCCTGCCGCCCAGTTAAAACAAATCAAGAGGCCATAAATATAGGCTTTCTCAAAAGCTGGCAGCTTTTGGTGTGTTGGACAGCTCTGCAAATACTGCCTTGTCTCTGTTGGCTTTTGTCTGTAAACTGTTCTCTGTGGCAGGCCCTACAAGTGAGATAAGATGGAGACAGCATTACTGTCTGTTACAAGGCACTGGAAAATGATTATACTGTTGTTTCATTAGGAAAAATGCCCTTCTTGTAAGAAACTGACAAGGTAATATAAAGCATTAGTGGAGATCATGACTCCTCCCTAAGTTAAGCAAGGCTGATGCAAAATTCAAGCTCTCCTGCTTGCTCTTTAAATTAATCTGGTACAGAAATGACGAAGCCCTGTTCAAAGCAGGAGGTGATCCTCATGTCTTTGAATGTGCAGACATGCTGGGGCAACCACTGAGTATACTAATCTGTCCCTTTCTGTTCCTTGGGCAATTACTCCTGGAGAACAATGGTTACAGTTGAAATACATGGTAATTACCACATGCACAGTGACATGCTTTATCCGTGATGGTTAGGCTGACTTTCAGATGCTGTCCTCCATGCAGAGCAAACATTGCTGGCCACAATGCTGTGGGTGCTACCACAGGTGCTACTCTGAAGGTTTGTGGGAAAGCAGTATAAGATTAAGGCTGTGTGTGATAGACCCTGGCTCCCTGAGGCTGCAGCAGTACAGCACAGCCACAAGCTTTGTTTCTACATCTTACTCAGTCTATGAAGGGATCTGTATCTGTGTGAGCCATGGGGAAGCCTTGGACTTGCCTTGACCATGCTTTGCAAGCAGGCTAAACTAGCCTTTCTGGGGATCAGTGGAGGGAGGAAGAGCACAAGTTGGTTCTTTGCTGTCAACTTGAGAGCAGGCACAAGGAGGAGTGGGTGGGAGATCTGGCCAGCAAGAGGGGCACCTTGTTTGTGCCTCTCAGATTTAATTTGGATTAAACCCTCCCCACAGGGTGCGGCTGCATGACCTCCCCTTGATCCAGTACACCAGCCCACCTGCCTGCATGTGAGCTGAGTGGGGGGACTAGTGGGAATAGTGGGGAATAGTGGGAATAAAACCAGCACTACAGGAAAAAATCCCAACATTTTCTAGCTGTTCATCTGTCTGATCATCTTATGGTAAGGCATCCGGGCAGAGTGGTGGGGCTGTGAAGACCTCTCAGCAGCTGACGGTGAGACTGGCTCTGAGGCATGTTGCAGGACTCATGGTTTAAGGACTGCTGCTGGCTGTATTCAGGGGACTCCTTGCTGTCTGCTCTGCTGTCCTGCTTGGTCCAGGGAGCAGAGATAGTGGTTATCCTGGCAACTCACATGCCTGCGTACAGGCCACGCTTCCTGAAGGAAGAAGTCTCAGAGAAAGTGGGGATTTTTTTCCAATTCAGCCATTTGTATCAAATGTCTTTCTGAAGGAAAGTTGGGATGCTGTCTTGGGTTTATGCAAGGGAGGAGATAAGCTTTAGAGAAACTGAGATGCTGAGAATCACATATGGGTGACAAAGTAGAGAGAAACTACAATTTTTTGTGTTATTTATTGTGGCACTTTGTGCCTTACTGAGAGGCACTATACCTTAAGCTAACACTATTCTTCAGGTTAGTAATGCAACAATTCTTCCACTGGTGGGATGTTCTTTTTTTCATGAGAATTTAATGTTAATCCCAACAATGCTATACTTCATGATTGAGAGCTTTCATAAGATTGTTACAAGCCTCTCACCAGATGTGTATAATCTATGAAGGAAACAGAAGGTCTTAGGCACACAGTGATCATGGGAAGATTAAGTCTAAACCCCGTTTAAACAGGGAAGACAATTTGGTGACTTTAATGTGCTTGGCTGAGTTGACACTCCTGGCTTCTTCTGTGTTTACTGCAGGCTTTGTCCTTAATAAAGATAATTATCTTGGCAGTGCTGTTCCGGGTTTTAGATGACAGCAAGGACAGATATCTGAGAAATCTCCTTGTACTCTTGTTTTGTTTTGTTTTTTTGGGGGGAGAGGGTGTTGTTAGGCCTAGCATATATGTGTGTGTCCAAGTTTTGAGTGATGAGAAGGTTAAAAGTTGCATCCAAGCACTGTCTCCATGTGTGTACATTTGCTTCTTTATGAATTCTGTCAGTCTTTCTATTGTTTCCTGGTACTTAGGCATAAAAGCACAACTTGCTTCCAGAACAGTCACAAGTCTTGAAAATTGTCTGTAAGGCTTCAGAAGCGTGATTGGCTTCATGCTGAAAGCATTAAAGGCAATGGTATATAGTGGGACAGTTCCCAGGGCTTCTGAGACATCATATTAACACAGCCAAAAATGTTCTTGCTAGGGGGAAGAGGGGAGTCGGTGCACCTTGGCATTCACTTACGGACTGCTGAGGCTTAAAGCCTAGGACTAGAAGGCAGAGGTACACTGTGGTGCTTGCCCTCAGCCCAGGAGCACTTACACAGGCTGGGTCCCTTCCCTGGAGTTACACAAAGCCCTCTCTGGCACACTTGTGGCAGAACTGGCTCCATCATACTCTCCTAATTCCTGGTGCCTTTAGAGCATTGGACAAAGGCATGCCCCAAATGAGCACATAAGTTATTCACTGGGAGGCACTTTGAATGCTGTGTCATCCCTGAGTTCCCTTTTGTGCTAACCTGCAGAGCAAGTCTACGAGAGAAGTGTGGGTTTTATCACTGTGTAGTACTTTAAGCATTGTATCTTTATGAATGTGGCAGCTCCTGGTTCCTCTATGGGCCACGTAGACTCCTTTGACTGCAATGGGGCATTGCCTGTGTCGTGCTCTGTAGGGTCCTCTCATTGCGGCGTTACCCCAGGGGATGCTCCACGTACTCTCTGTTGTCTTAGTGTTTTCCACACCTCCCAGCTGTGTCTGTTTTACAAAGTGGAGTGTCCCTGGTCAGCATTTCCAAAATATGCTGAATGCGTCTAAGGAAGAAGTACAGCTCCCAAGAAAAATATTGTACATTTGCTGATCTGTTAGCTCCCATGCCAGTTTTGACCCATGTGGAAATAGGACTGTTTTTAATCTAATTTGCATTGGATTGTTTTGTTGTTAGTTTTTGGTTTTGTTTTGTTTTAAGATGCATTACTCTTGTGCAGTGCTAATACTGTACAAATCATTCTGCATTCAATATCATATACAGGACAAAAAGCCTAAGTATTTAGGTGTGACTCAGTAATCAGTCTCCTGCTAGCCTCCCTGTTTCCTAATACCAAACCTACAAGGGGCAAGATGGGCAGAAAGGTGAGTATAGATGGGTTTCACAGGCTTATAAAGTAAGTGCAGTTACAGAAACCCAGATATTAGCCCATGTGTGACAAGGACTCAGATCATATCAGGGTGAGAACCTTGCACTGTGCACCTGAGTCTGCTGCCTGATTCCCCCTCTTCCTACAGAAGAACTGCATGCAGCTGAGCAGCTACCTATGGAGCCCCTGCAGGAAATGAGCAGCAGTGTATCCTCAAACGGCTTGTGACAACACTCCAGCGAGGGCTGTGCATGGCAGCCTCCACAGGGGTTCAGTGGATGGATGGTGAGGCAGTTTGGAATTCACGCTTTGCTTGTGGTAAACCTGTGTGAAAAGTCTTTTAAGAAACATATTAAAGGCTGTTCTTTTAAATGCTAGACTATTTGGGGCAGAAAACTGCTCCAGAGTTTTGGCTTTCCTTTAGGGCTCTGCTTTTCCCTCGTTGAAAGTCTTGGTGAGTGCAGTAGGTAGCTCAACATAGAAGGTGCTGCATGGAGTCATCATCAAGATATACAACTTGACTGAGGGAAAAAAAGCCAAGAATGAACAAAGCAATCTTCTGAAGTTCCCAGGAGTCTCTGTAACAGTCATGAGGGTGAGCAGCTGCAGCAGTTTGGCAGCAGGCACCTCTGTTTTTCTCAAGAGCCAGGCTGCTTTAGGACTAAGCTATCAGGTAATATCTGTGTAAATCTGCATGAGTATGCCCTGAAGGATGTTCTCTCTCCCTCTCTCTCTCTCTCTGTTCAACGGGATGGCCTCCTTTGCAAACACTGTTTTTCATAACATGCTGTGTGTATATAAATAAATCATGCTAATTAGAAAGGTGAGCAGATTTTCCTCTCCATCTGAGAAGAACAAATTTTCAGCACAACATGCTGTGGGTGAGAAAAAGACCTTTATTTCCTAGCCGGTGATAATCCCTAGATTTGCCAGGTTTCTCTCAAGAAATGTGTGGCTTATATTAGCCATTCCTTAGCAAAATGCCCTATCTTTAGATGAGCAACACCCCCACAACAAGTTCCGTCTGTGGGCACTCTCACACGACCTGACAGAGAGCTAGTCAAGTATTTCCATGCCTTTGAAATTTAGTTAGCAATTCTGGATAAGTTTTGGCATGTGCCTGTGGAGATAGGATACAGAGCTTGCATCTCCTTTGAAATGTCATTCCAAATGGCTTGGAAATGCTAAGTGTTGAGTTAAAAAAAAAAAAAGAAAACCAGAAAGCCAGCTGTCTGGAAAGCTTTAAGAGAAGCACAAACTCTACACTATCCTGAGGCTCCTGCTAGAGTTACGGAGTTCAGCATGCATTTTCTATAAAAAGATGAGGTTGAATACTTAAAACAATCGCTTGTTAATGCTGCTGCTAGCGGAAGAAACTTATCTGAAATGGTGCTTTCCTTCTGTCACTTCATTCTGTTCTATTTATATGAATGTGGCTGTACTGGATCAGGTCAAAGTCCACAGCGTTCAGTGTGTTCCCAGGTGGTGACCAGGAAAAAGTGTCCAGCGAATAACGTAAGAACCGGAAAGGCAGGGAACTCTTTCCCAGCATATTGCTCCAACCTTCCGTGGTTCAGAGCTTTCTCAAGCCATGAGTAGTTGTTTCTTTCAGTAGCCCTTGCTAGACAAATACACTGTATTCTTCTTCCATCTGGGTTTTTAAATACCTGGAGACTGTTAGCACAGTCAGCATCCTGTGTCAAGGAGTTTCATGTATGAATTCACCTCACTTTCACTTTCTCCTTTTAACCTGCCTGACATCCCCTAGTTTTTGCAGATTTGGGAAACATTTGTTCTGTGTTCATAGTTTTCAAGCCACACATTTAATATGCCTTTGTACTAATAAAAACTTTTCATTTTCCTTCAGACATGCCAGTAAAAAGCCCCAAATAATAATAAAAGAATAAAAACAAAAAATCTAAAATTTCAGGGTTTGGGGGTTTAAAAAAATACTGAAGGGGGGGTGGGGGGAATATTGGTATTTATTGTACAGAATTCATCCTTTTTTTGCAGAGTCTTGTTTTGACAGCTGAATACTAGGAAAAATGCTTGGTTTTCCTTGGCTGTTGCCAGAGGCTTGTTGTTAAACTGGTTAGAATATGATCATGAAACTTAAATGTATTTCTTTTATCTTCCATTTTGAAGTCTTTTGAGTATTTCTAGCTCTAAACAAAGAGGAGGAGAGCAGGAATCAAGGCAATCCTGTTCTGTTTGTGCATGTATCAGCAGAGATGAAGGGTTTGCATATCCAAAAAAAACTTGCTGCTTTTTTTCATAGCATTTAATAGTCATTGTTTTAATGTGAGAGAGGAGGAAACATTATGCTCTGCCAGTGAAATTTCTCTCTTTTCTTGCTGCTCAGGTTTGGTCTGGTAATTGACATGATATCAGCAGTGTCACAGCTCATCAGCTCTGCCTGCAGATGGTGAGACCTGAATTGCCAATGTGGTGAGCTGGCCAAGGAGCTGCCAAGTCCTCCTCCCTTCCAGACCAGAAGACTGTTTCCCTTCCTGACAGCTTTATGGCCAGGCAGCTTTTCAGTAGAACTTGTTGTTAGGGCAAAATGTCAGAAGCCTCCTTGGTAGCAAGGGACCCTAATACTGTCCCTCTGGGTTGTGTCCAGGTGGCCACTGGTGGACTGTGGCTAGTCTGGGCCCAGGTAGGACAGAATGGAGATGCAGGTAAAGGTAAGGCCTCCTAAATGCATGGTACCAGCTGACCACTGTGACTTGGAGAGAGGCTGTAGCAGATAACCAAAATGGCCCCTGGAGCTGGCACAGTGGGTGGTGACCACTCTTGGGAGGCTGCCACTGTCATTTTACGTACCATGGTGTCTTCCAGACTTAGCCATTAGCCTACCCCCCCCCCCCCCCCCAACTTTTGGTACCTTGGGAAAGGTGAGTTCTCTTTTTTGATTGTAAGATAAAAGCTCAATTGTAGGTAATGGATCTATTCAGTTTTAGACAAAGCTCTCCTGTTCCTAAAGGACAGTAGAAGAGTGGATAGAAGTGACCGGTGCCTTGCCCACAGACAGCAAGGCTTGGTCTGCTGGTCACAAAGGTGACTGGGTTTAGTAGGCAGCTGTCTGTGCCATGGACTATTTTACTTTTCTTTGCAATGCATCCGCTCCCCTGAAGCAAACTCTTTCCTATTACCAAGCTTTGTAATTACACTTGAAAGAAAGGTGCCAGACTGGGGCATGTCCGCTGATTGCTGATCTTGCCTCTCAGGGCTGTTCAGCTTTGCAGGTGGGTTAAGTGCCACAGAAAGCAATCACTTTCCATGATGTACAAATGTGCATGGGCTCCATGGGATCCTCTCCAAGGATGTTTAGGACACAAAGCAGAAAACCTCTAGCAAGTAATAAAAAGGCACAGTCTTCTTCAGACTGCGCAAAGTATTTGTTCGTTTAAAACGCTTTAGATTCCCCACCTGTATGAGTATTTTTTGGAGATGGGTGAACCTTGTTCCTTTATGACAAAACTAAAGAATTTTCTATTCTCTTCTTGGGATGCTGTAGAGAAAGCAAGCATCACTGCTCTCAAGGTCTCCAGCCCCAGGGTGGAGGAAACTCATGCACAAGACTGACATGAGGAGAGCCATCTTTTTTCCCCCCACTTTATGGGTGTCCTTTTAAGATGCTGGCCTGCCGGAGAGTGTTACACTTGGTGCACAAACATTCCTGCTTTTCATCTAGAAAAACTCAAAATGCTAAAAACAAGGTGCCTTCAGGGGTCCTGCAGAGGTTTTGCTCTACTCCAAGTGCAATGCAGACCTCACGGCATATTAACATCATATAACTTGAATAGTTAGGTGAAGAGGGGGGTTTGTTTCCCCTTATGACCTGGTGCAGGAGCTAGGCAGGCTCCTGCTGTAAGGTAAGTTACAGCATTTATGGGAAGTTTTGGCTCCTGCTCTTGGGAGTAGCTGTATATCCCCATTCTCTGGACAGAGGCAGGCATCCACTCTTCACCATGTAAGTGGTATTGCTAAATGCTGAGATGTGAAAATGCCTTGATGAAACAGCCCATACTAAAAAGATAGACTTTTTTAAGGTACTAGACAGCAATGCTTGAAACAGACAGACTTGTTACTAGCTGTCAATATGATTTTCCTTTCCTGCTGACCAGAAGGCCAAATAGCTGGTGTGGTCCCCTCAGCATCCTGCAGTGACCCCGCTGGCAGGCATGGGGTGCCAAGTGACGAGCAATGCATGTTCTGTTCTGTCTCATCCTTGGAAGGTACCTGGGCAGAAACTGCCCCAGAGACCCTCTTGTGCCTTGGTTATTCATTCCTGTCCCTCTGTTCTCTCAGCAGTGGTAGTTCAAACCACGATGCGAAGCTGCCAAGCCTCCTTATTGAGTTTTTCCTTGTACCAAGCTGCGTAACCCTCGTCCTGTGCGGTTTAGTTCTGACAGCAACTACAGCCAGCGGTGCTTTGGCTTTAGACATAGTGTAATGATTAGTGTAACACACAAATAGTAATTTTGTTGTAACATCTGCCACCCTGTTGGGGTGAGGCTGCGTGTTTTCCCCATGGGCCGACACTTGCTGGATGCATTTCTCACTAGGTTCCCAGACACACCCTGGTTTCTGTGTAATAGATGTGCTTATTAAAAAGGCAATAGAAAACCCTCTTCTATTCCCAATACCTGATTTAATAATCAACTTTCATTTCTGTCCATGAACAAGTCTTTCTTCCCAACCCCCATCTCCCATCTTTGGATATTGTGGTATGTGGTACAACAGTGAGAAATAGCTGTGTTGGCTATTGAAAAGAAAGAAGATTGTTTCTCAATTCTTAATCTCCTTTTGCTGCTGTATAAGGGAGAAACACACTGACGACTTTCACCCTTAAAACTAGTAGTTTAATAATTTTTTTTTTTTTTCTTGGAGTGACTCTTTGTACTGCATGGCAGTGTGGATAGTTTTACAGGAAACTTCTTTTAGTTGCAAACATCCTAAGGATGATGATAAACAATATTCAGTATAAAAAGCACTCTGGTGACAGCAAACAAAAGCAACTTTCACAATTTGTCTGCCACTCATTCATGCTGAGGAGAAATGGGTATTCCAGGTCTAAAAACCTTTGGTGTAGGAGGTGCCCATTCTCAGTTTAAAATTGCATTTTTCTCCTTCAGGTCTTCTTACATCTCAGATGCAGATGTGTGTTTGTCTGCTACACATGACTGTCACTCTGCATACATAACCCCTGAGAAGGATTCTGCTGAAGGAATAGGGACAATTGCTAAATATTAAAAGTGTGCTAATATTATTGGCTATGTTTACTTATTCGTGGCAAAGGGTCAGCAGTGGATAATAGGTACATCAAGTGCAGATATCTTGAAGGAACTATCAAGATTAAGCCATAGTTAAGAAAAATATGCCATCCTTCTGTGTATAAAAATACTAAGCACAGTAGATAAACTTAATTGAATAAAAAGATGCTTGTCCTGTACTTAAGTGTCAACATGCGAATAAAATCCCAGTGAACACTGGAAATCTTTTATTGAAATTCCATAGTTCTGCTTTACACTGAAGAAAGAAATTGAAGGGCAGACCTGAATTGAGACATAGTATCTGAAGCTCCATTATGAGTAGATGGTAGACATAGATGTTAGGTGTTAGACACTGGAAAAGTTAAGGTCCATGTTCTGAGCCATTCATGCCAAAGCGTGTCTGTGAGGTTGTGGAGTTTGTGCTCCTACAGGAGCTGTAGCAAGACCTGCCTACCAGAAGAGAATAATGTTTTTCCTGTAGGGGAACTGAAGGTAATCAATGACAATGCCACTTGCATTACTATTTTGAGTTAGGAAAAAGTTGCTATCAGGCATAAGAAACAGCTTCTAATTATGCACGAGATGTAGCTTAAGTAGAAAAAGTACCATATAGGCAAACCATGAGGAAAAGTTGTCTCAGATATGCATAAGTATGCTTTTACCCCGTATTTTGTGGTATGCCCGTTAGCTCTCATACATAACAGAAATAAGAAATTATAATTTAGTGCTTTGAGACTGATTATCGGGTTTTAAGTTCAAGTTAATTACGTTGGTAGGAGAATTAGGAAATTTTTAACTGCAAATAGGTGGCGTCCAGGTGCTCTTACGCTGAAGTAACAGTATCTTTCCATGACTTGTACTAGTTGCGTGGGATAAAGTATGAAAGATAAAATTAAAATTAAAAAAGGGAGGCAGATAATCAACAGAAGGAATAAACCTTGGCTTGTAGACTATCAAACCAGACATCTGTTAAGCAAAAGCTAAGTAATGTGTTATGTCTGTCTATATAAAAAAGTCCCAATCTTTCAGTTAAAAATGCACCTTGGTTTTGTAAGAAGCAAGCAGGCTTGAGAAAAATAAAAGTAAGTAATTGAATTTTTTGGCCTTGGCAATGCATGTAAAGTGAAAATGTTTTAATCCTTAAGGCTACTTAAGTATATATTGTCAGAATGCTGAACTAAACAAAATTAATTTCGCTACTTGGAGGGTCGCATATTTTGCTTGACTTGTTTAAATGTCTGCTAGTTAACACATGGAATTAGTCATCGATATGAATACAAGTGAGAGTTTATTCACAAATAATTCCTGTTGGAATGAGTAGCTGCTTCTTTATTGCCGTTGCTCTGCTTATTTTTTATTAAGAGTGTTTATATGAAGTTTCTTAATCAGGCAAAAATTGCAGGGTGATATAGGCTGGATTGGATACTCAAATGCTGGGAAAAAAATTACATTTCTTTCACATGAAGTTGGATGAAATTGGATGACGCTTCACTTCCATTCTGTAAGTGATTGAAAAGAGAACTGCTGTAAAATGGTCTGAATTTCAGTGGCTGGAATGAAAATTTACAAAATGCTGATGCACAGTCACAGTTCTGTTCTCATAGGCAGTGATTTAAAGTATAGCTGTGGGAAGACATGGTAGGCAAATTAGGAGCACGGACTTTACAAAGGAACTTCTTATGCAATTGCTCTGCTTTGACTGAGTAGCAAAGCTAGAGGACTATGTAAAACGATTACCACTTGAACATGAACCTCTTATCTTGCTACTCCAGGGAATATTTGTGGTTAGAAAAAGACCCTGTGGTTGTAAGTAGGAGGTAACTGAAAACATAGACAAAGATTAGGCTCTCCTGAAGGAGCATGTCATCACTAAGAACAGCTTGTGATTGCAGCATCAGCTGATGTTTTTGGTGATTCCATAGGCTCCTAGGCAGAGAGTTGCTACCAGTCGATAGTACTGCTGGTACCTGTGCGGCTTCACATTTAAACTGGTTTGTGCTACAGTTTGCTGCTATGCTGAAAGTTGCTGCTTTTCATGCTACTAGCAGTCAGGCTTACCAATACTTACAAAATGTTGTGGGTTTTTTTTGCTAAACTGTTAAACTAACTAATGCTGTGGCTTAGTCAAAGGTACGCTTCATTCAGCTGTCATCATAAGACCGCATTGTCTATGTTAGATGGCTAGGATTTTGCTTAACTGAATGCTGAATAAAACAGTCTCTAACCTTATCATCTTGTTTTGAGTTAGGTAACAAGGTTAGAGCCACAATATATATTACACGGTAAGATTAGTGTACGTTTATGTAAGTGTCTAGCTGACCTTTCAAACTGAATAAGCAGTGACAGGTTTCACAGAACAAGTTAGGACATAGAACAGTTGGAACAAGTCCAGAGGAGGGCCATGAGGATGATCAGGGCAACTGGAGCACCTCCCATATGAAGACAGGCTTGAGAAAGTTGGGGCTGTTCAGCCTGGAGAAGAGAAGGCTGCGTGGAAACCTCATAGCAGCCTTCCAGTATCTGAAGGGGGCCTATAGGGATGCTGGGGAGGGACTCTTCATTAGGGACTGTAGTGACAGGACAAGGGGTAATGAGTTAAAACTTAAAAAGGGGAAGTTTAGATTGGATATAAGGAGGAAGTTCTTTACTGTAAGGGTGGTGAGGCAGTGGAATGCGTTGCCCAAGGAAGTCGTGAATACGCCATCCTTGGTGGTGTTCAAGGCCAGGTTGGACAGAGCCTTGGGTGACATAGTTTAGTGTGAGGTATCCCTGCCTATGGCAGAGGGGTTGGAGCTAGATGATCTTAAGGTCGTTTCCAACCCTAACTATTCTATGATTCTATATTCCAGGTAAAGAAAATGCAGTTATATTTATCTGTGACCTGCACAGCATGCCCAAGATTTAAAAAAAATGAAATAAAATACAGAAAAAGTGGTTTTTTTTTCATACTAACCCCCTGTTTTCTCTGCCTGTCTTGTATTGGAAAATAATAACAAGTTAGTATGTTTTACTTCTTTTCCTCCCCTTTTTAAGTTAAAAAAAATAAAAAATCCCCCAACACACTTTCTGCTTTATTTCTTTTTATGGTCTCCTCCACCAGAACACTACTTTGCACTGTAACCATTACAGGGGAATATTTCTGTTCCCTAGGGGTGCTTATTAAGAATCATGGCTAGTTGTTTTACACTGCAGTACTAAACAAACAAACAGAAACCTCAATCCTTCATTCCAATTTAGAGTGACAGATGACCTTAGAGAGAACTAACAGTGCCAATGAAAACGCTGTGGTCTACCAAAGATAAATGGTAATACATACATACTATAATATAAAAGTTACAGAAAATTGGGTAATAACCGGTTTACATTATGCTGTAACCACTGGGCTGAGTGTGCTCAAAGTCAAGTATATTTCAGTGAGTAAGAGAGGAGGAGTTTGTTTTCAGGAACAATTGTTAAACACCAGTGCTTTGACCAGCAAAGGAAAAAGGGGTAAAAGGAAGCTTGATTTGTGCGGCTGTGTCTTGCTGAGACCGTGTCTCCTGCAGAAGTGAAGCTTCTGTAGGGAAAGACTGGGTTATTCCAAGTAATGTTCTGTCCAGTACTCGCAGCACAGATTTTTGGAGGATTGTCTTGGTTTGGTGTGGTTGAATTAGTTTGAACTGAGAGGAGCATACAGTTTCCTGGAGGAGTAGCCACAGTGCTGGGAAATTTAATTTGTGATCCTTCTACTTATCTGTTGATCACCATTTTGTAGTAAGTAAGATTTATACTAACACCAGAGTTTACACTGCCTTAGCCAGATTTGCCCTCAATGGTTGAAATTGTGCTGAAAAACTCACATTTTCCAGGCTGATTAGAGAAAATACATCTATATAAATGTGTGCACATACCCATATTTCCTCTTATTTTTATAAGTTTTGAGACTTGGACTACGCAATGGAAAATGGTTGGTCACACCTTGCAAAATACCAGAAGCATCTGCAGCTGGATGGATTGGTCAGCACTTTGAATGCTTTACCCAGGGAGGCTGCCAAAGCTTAGGAAGTGGGTAGCAAAGTTAGGGTTTACAACTTGGAGAACTTCTCCAGCTGACAGAAATTTTGCCTGAAGATTCTGGCCTCACTTAATGGAGTTCAGTCAATCGGTAAATTTGGGAGCAGTTAAAACATCTGCAGAGTGAGTTACACACTGAAAAAGGGACCTTTATGAGGTCAGCCCCGCTGTTCACGTGGGAGCTCTGATCTCAGCAAAGCGTGTGCACAGCGACTGCTCTGAACCTGGGTTTGACCCTGCTGTGGATTTCCTGAAACAGCAGCTTATCAGTTGGCATGGGTCACAGCTTGCACATTCTTACCACTAATGGCCTGGGAAAGTTGGGTGTTTGTGCATCCTGTACTTACCCATTGTTAATGTTCCCCACAACATGCTGTGAAATAGGTGGGAATAATACCTTGGCACTTGCTGTTAACTTTTAGTTTATCAGCTCCTGAACCTGCTGGCTTAAGCTAAAAGAAATGGCTGGGCTGGAGGGCAGGACAAGCTGCCCAGGCTTCAGTTTGGGCATATATGGAGCAAGCAGCCCTGAGCATGCGGACTTCAGCAGGTCCCAGTGCTGCAGGCTGGTTGGTAGCTAAACTCCTAAATTAGCAGTGTCTCCTTGTGGGTTTTTTTTGTTGCTGTTTTTACTCTCTGGATGTACCTGCTGTGGGATCTTATGATCTTGCAGGAGTGAAGAGGGCAAGGTAGTGCAAATGAATAGTGGTGCACACCACCTGCAACCTGCATGGGAGCAGCAAACTGAAAGTGGGGCTGGTCTTAGTGGTGACTACTTGTCCTACGTCCCGTTATCATCTAATGCAAAACTTCCCCTTCCTGAGGGGAGGCTTGCGGATCGTGTAGATTTGGGTCAAAATTCAGAGGCTTTTCGGAGGGTAAATGTGTAGCATACACACCTAGCATGTTACTAGCCTAAGTCTCCTAAGTTCCCTTTCTATATAGGATACAACTGCTGTAGTGGATTCCTGCCTTTTGAAAATCAGTGTCCTCGTTGTTCCTTTAAATCTGCCCCTCATTAGCTGAGGAGTCTTCATATAGAAAATATTCCTGGTAAAAATGGCATGCCTCTTGGCTTGCAGCATGTCTCCCTGCCCTGTTTTACTTTGAATTGCATTGGCTGGGAATATTAGGCAGCACCTGTAGGGTAGGAGCAGGAGCTAAAGTCTCCCCAACTTTACACCCATATAGAGACTGAGAAATTTTCTGACGAAAGTTTGCTAAAACTAGCACAAGTTGCTAGTATCATGTTGACAAAACTGCCACAAGTCAACATGATACACTTTGATTTCATAATATACATAAATAACCTTAATTTAATCAACAGATCTGGTAAGGTCAAGAAAAGGCCTGATTAGGACATAAAGAAAAAGACAGTAAAATTAATAAATAATCTCATCTACAGTTGGATATTGGTGTGAGAGAGTTGGCAGGAAATAATTAAAACACATTCACTGGGAGATTTGGTTATCTTTCATTCATGTTATTTATTCCTCCTACGTTTAACTAATGCAAATTTCCACCCATGCTATAGCTACTAACTAAGCTGGTGCAAAACACAGCTGGCCCTGAGGGATATTGTGAAGTCTGATGTCTGTGTTCCCCCTTCCCCTCAGTGGATGCTCTGTAGAGGTATGCGTTGCTGTGTCCACTGATGGATTCTGGCAAGTCTGGGAATGAAATGTGTAGGTTCCATCTGATGGTGCTCAGAAGCCACCAGCCTTGACCCTAGAAGCTGAAAAGAAAATGTAATTTCTTCATAATGTCCCACAAACAGGTTTTAAGTGGTGTGATTTGAATGTTTAAAGTGAATTCTTATTGCCATTAATCGGTGTTTGGATACCAAAGAGAATGATACCATAAGCTTTTTATGGGGTCAGTTTCTGGAATTAAGAAATTTGGATTAAAAAAAAGAAAAGCTACAAAATGTGATCACCATTGGGTGCATCAGACATAACATTTGTTCTTGGGAAAATTATCTTGATTTGCTTTGCTTTGACATAGAATAGATCTTATTCTGAAATCTTACTCTGAGATGCTATTTTTCTTTATGGTCAGATTTTCAAAAGTTGTTTATGCATAGACAAACCATACAGTCTTCTCAGTGATACCATGAAGAATTGCAAGTGAACTATGGAGACAATTGTGTTGGATATCCCTGACTGGATGTTGATAAGCTGAGCTCTATTCAGTACTCAGCTGTGCATCATTTCATATCAACCAGCACTTCACAGTGCTGCAGAGCAAAGAGCTCAAACATCTGTCATACAGCACACTATAACATGGGTGAGCACAGTGACTTGTGGAATATGTTTTTCTACAGTCTTTCACTGTACAGGATGAATGGATGAAATTAATAATGTTTCTGAAGGAGTGCCCAAATATCTTCATACTGCATGTTGTCCCTTTGATTTTATTTTTGTCCTTCCTTCAGAAACAGTAAACTGATTAACGCAGAATTCCTAATTAACTATGAAATGCAGTCTGCAATGTTTATTTTTACTGTAATTAAGGCCTTTCTCATCTTCACAGGGAGAAATTAATCAAGTTTTTAGACAGTAGTTGTCTCCATCATGAGTCAACACTAACTTGCAGTGTTTATCAACACTTTTTAATAAGATGAAATTTATATTTACAGATAATATTCATATGCAAAGAGTAGCTCTGATTCATAGAGATATTTTTTAAAAGGTGTGTAATCTTCATTGTTGCTTTTGAATGCTATTTTATTATTGCAGCAATGTAAACAGGTACTAATCTCTCAGATTCTGGGAGGGGCTGGCTGGTGTCTTTACAGGTCTAGAATGCAGAGGAAGCAATTTCTGCTGTTCTGTCCCACCTTGCCTCAGCAATCGGTGTGGAACTGAATGTTCTCCCAACAGTCGCATTCCTTCTGCGCTGTTCATTGCTGCAGTCAGTAAAACAAAGGAGAATTTCTTAAAGCTGCTCTTTTTTCTTTTTTACTTTTTTATTAAAAAAAAAAAAACAACAAAAAGCAACAAACAACAATCTTTAATGTTCCTGCTTTCCCAGCAGGGAGCTGCTGCCACCAAACAGTACGCCTCTTCAGGTTTCGCCTTCCCACATACTTGCTAATTGGGCCTTTTGGGGAGGTTTGTGTCTGTAGCTTTTTGGAGCACAGCAGCTGCATACCAAGTGCTTCAGATGTTCACATTCACAGCTGCCTTTATTAGTATGAGAGAAAAACTGCCCAGCTCCAAAATACACTATTGTAAGTGAGCAACACCAGAGCACTCTAGGCTACCACACATAGGTAGTGAGGGTTTATGTGCCCATCCTGCAACAAGGACAAGGAGAGGTCAATGCCATGAAGAGCCGTGTGTTCAAGGGTGTCACTGAGCCATGGAGATGTGATGGTCAGGGGCACATTGAAAATACTGATGCATCTCTGTAACTCTTGTGTGAAAGGCCACCTCCTACTTTAAAGTAATTATGGAACAAGAAATGTTGCTGTTAACTCTGGTGCTAAGAAATTTGTTTCGACTGCTGTTTTGCTACATCTTTCCCTGCACGGGGAGCAGGATACATCACAGAGAGAGATATTCCCACATCCTCTGTCTCAGGGATTCCCTGCTGTAATTAGCAGCTCTCTGAGTACACTTTGAAAGTCCTCTGCTGCTTCTGCAAGTCCTGCATGAACTCCATAAGGCAGATGAAATGCCAAACAGCTCTGAAGATCTGTGTTCTACTTTTTGTAGCTGCTACTGTTCATTCCTAAGTGAACCTTTCCCTTTCCTATTGCACTTACTCAAGAGTGTATTATGGTACCTCAGATGCAACACAAGGTAGTGGCTAGTGAGTTGCTTTGATGCTCTCAAGCATGTTAAAGCCCCCACCTGTTTCTTAAAGCCATCCACTACAGACCTCAGTAGTAATCACAGCTACCTAGTTATTCTAAAGCAACTGTGGCTGTGTGATTTATGCACCAAGACAAATACTCTTAAAGCTAGCTGAGAGCTGGTTTTAGTTGAACAGAGAGATTCGTGCATAGTTGCGAGGCTTTATGCTGCAGCTATAAGACTTCAGTTAAGGATAAAGTTCGCAGTCATCCAGTTCTATGCTTTGCCATGGGCATAGTTTGCATTAAAAACATGGTGTGACTTGGCTCATTAACTTGTGAGATGCATGATGCCCTGCAAAGCTTGACCAGCAGTTCAGATCTGTCCATGTTTACCCCCTGCATTCCTAATTTTGGTGGGAATGGAGACAATGTAAACTGAAGAAGTTTCCATGGGAATTTTGTTACTTAAGGCTTTTACCTTTCTTAAAATTGGCCCTCGAAGCACATGCCTTTCTGGACAGTTGCTGATGAAAATAGTGCTTGTCTATGTGTCCTTAAAGGCTCATGTGCCTGAGCTGTCATATGATGAATTTTAGCTATACTTAGAAGGGAACTAATGCTGGCTTTCACCATTTAAGAACTGACCTAGATAGTCTTTTCCCTTTCTTGGTAATGTCCTATTTTCATAGCAGTCAGTGTTCAGTGTGATGGCAGCAGGTAAGAAACATACCAAAATCTGTTCATGTCCTCAGATAACTGAGGATAACCTTAATCTTTTTTTGTATTTTTTTTTTCAGTTCTAAATGTGCTGTAGAATTATTAACATGTAGCAAAAAGAAACACCTGAATTGTAGTATTCAGTTACATACATAAATATTGTCTACTTCTTATATCAGAGCTTTAAAATAGTAATTTGCACACAGTGTTCAACATTTCAGTTTTTAAGGTTCCTCTTCTGTAGACTTTGTCTTCACATTGTTTGCTTGGTATTTCTTCTCTCTTCACATTTTTCTTGTGAGGCAGATACCCTTTCACTGTGTTGGAAAAGTTGTTACCCTGTTTACAAGCTAGTATCTTGTACTGATAATTCTGTACTGGTAGAGGTAATCTCTAGCAGTTTTTGTACTCTGTACTTTTGTAAACTTTGAAAATCAGATCATGTTTTTCTGAACAGGGTGTTTTCCCAGTTTAAATGATTGCAGGGAGCTTCCACCTTGGTGGTAGCCTTACTTTCCTGAAAGTCGAACTGCTTTTTTGAGTAGGGAAGTGTAGAGTATGTCTAAATACCGTGCAATCTACTTTCTTAGTCTTTTATTTACTACATTGCTTAATGGCACAACATGAGGTATACTCAATCTCATGAAAGTGTGTATGTATAGATATGTAATGGCAGTTAGAAACAGACAACAGAAAATGAAACGTTTATTTAAGGAAACTTTTGCCTGGTTTATACATTCTCTGCTTTTGAAACTTCACTGCTGACTAACATCATCATGCTGCCGCCTTTTTGTTTGTTTTCCTTTTGAGGTTTTGCTACTGGAAATACATCGTGAGAGACAAAGGGCAAAACATGGGTTAATAATTAGAAATAAATGTGTCAACAGAATTCAGTTGTAACCTCTGTGCTTGCTTTTGCTATTGTATGGTGAGAAGTAAAAAAGAAAAAGTCATTCCAGTGCAATGGAAAGGAGCAAACAGTAAAACAGTGTTTCCTCATATGGTGCTTACATTGCTTTAGAAAATTAAGACATTAAAGAGAGGAGGAGGAAAAGGATTTGCAAAGATCTTTAATCCTAATATGCCATGCTACCTTCTAACGGTTTGGGCTGTTTATTCTCTTGCCTCTCAATGGAAGTGTAGAAGTGTAACAATTCCCATTGCTTGCTTTTAGGCACTGAGCCTGGTGCTCTGGGGAATGGGAGTAAGTGAAAACGAGAGCTGCTTAGCCTTGAATAAGGTGCATGCATCCTTGGTGACAGAAATACGAAAATAAGCGGTTCCTGAACAAGTAAGTCAGGGGAGAAAGAGATTCAGCATATCTACGAACAAAGGCAGGGAGAGAACTTCTCCTGTAACACCCTTCTATAAAAACATTTCTCAAATTTGTAATTAAAATCAGTAAAATTTATCTGTATTGCTGAAAAAGGTTATTTTTAGGCTTTGTAGGGAAATTACACAGACTGCATAAAGGGACCTTTAAATTCTGCTGTGACTCAGAAAAACAGAACGTAAATTTTTAGAACTTTTTATTTTAATCTGACTGGGACAGACCAAATTCAGCTGCTCTGTTCCTGATTATGCACGGAGTGAGAGGAAAGAGGGAAAGGTATAAATAAATTTTGTATTTCCCGTTTTGCAGTTCTTCCAAGAAGACAGATGGATCTGATTTTAGCTCTGTATTGGTTTGTTCACTGTGGCTGGCTGTTTATCACAAATCCATGGGCACTGCGGCTGGGAAGAGCACAGATTACAGCTTAGCTTCCTGGGGAAGTTGGATGTGGATGGGAATAATCTCAATAAAGAAAGGGCCCCTCTGCTAGGGCCTGGTAGGCAGGCATTGGCAACTGTGCAGTAGTTTATTTTGCTCTCCAGATAATGCAAGGGAATATGACAGCCATTCTTTTGTTCCTAAGAACATCTGATTTAGTTTTGGTTTTATAGATGCCACATAGTTCTCTGTCTAGGAGTAGTCTTCTGTGAAGAAACACATGAATCACATTGAACACGCATTGTTTCATTGACAGTCCTGCTGTGTTCCTTTTTGGAAGATTTAAGATTTTGTATTGCTTTTTTCCCAGATTTTGGCTAGTGGTGAAAGATGCAGTGCCATCTATTTATGTCTGTGTGCTCATATGGTGACTGATAAAGATACGTCCTGTTTTGCTGAATCTTCATGATTGTGCTGCTATCCAATAATAAATCAACTAAATATATCTCAAAAGTAACATTTATGGATCTCCACAGAAAGGTACAGTTTTCGCACTTTATGCTGGACTTGATCCACTGCCTCAGTTTTCTAGGAAGGTAATTTTTAGATACGTGTGGCATTTTGGGGAATAAAAATTTTGATCCTAGCTTGACGTGTGCTATAAGATATAGATGGTCCCTTCTTCATGGAGCATGTCTACTTGTGTCAGCACCAAGGTGTAGTTTTGGCTGGTAGACAATTTGAATGGAAGCCAAGTTTATTGAGATGTGACTCACTGGTGCAAAATGAGTGTCAGTGCTGTGAGCCTTGATGCTGCATGTGGCACTAGGACTACATATGTTCCCAGAGCTGGACACCCATTTGCTTGTGAGCACCTCTCCTTCCAGGCACCCTTGGGAGACCAATGTGTGTGCTTCATGCCAGCAACCAGATGCAGGGCTTTAGATAAGAATCTGTGGGTGAGAGACATAATTCATAGAATAGCAGAATGGTTTGGATTGGAAGCGACCTTAAAGCTCATCCAGTTCCAATCCCCCACCATGGGAAGGGACACCTTCCACTACACCAGGTTGCTCCAAGGCCTGTCCAACCTGGCCTTGAACACTGACAGGGATGGGGCAGCCACAGCTTCTGTGGGCATCCTATGCCAGTGCCTCACCATCCTCTCAGTGAAGAATTTTTTCACAGGATATAACCTAAACCTCCCCTATTTCAGCTTATAGCCATTCCCTCTTGTCCTGTCACTACATGCCCTTGCAAATGTCCCTCTCCAGCTTCCTTCTAGGCCTTTACATACTGGAAGGCTTCTGTAAGGTCTCCCCTGAGCCTTCTCTTCTCCAGGCTAAGAAGTCCAATTCTCTCAGCTGCCTGCCTCCCTCAGGTGAAAAGTCCTTGTGCAATTAGTCAGTCAGCACACTTCTGTATGCAGTGGTGCTCTCAGAACTTGCCACTGTACAGGTTTTTGGAAAAGGAGCATGAGCATGGTTTGAGTAACTAATACAAGTGTTGGCTCACCCTCTCACTGAGAAGGACAGGTTGTGTAAAACTCTGCTTACTTAAATTACTTGGATTAAATGACAGAGTCCCTGAGCATTAGGAACAGGTTGTTTTAATGTTGGTTTGACTAGCCAGCAGAGAGGAACATCCGCTGTACAGGACAAGTGCATTGCCCTGACTTGTGGTCCTCTCCTTTGGGTGGGTGAGTTCCCTGCAGGTGGCCACATGCAGCAAGATGTTCTTGGCTGCACACAAGGCAGAGGCAGTATGACACTTGCAGAAAGCTGACAAGTCTTTCTCCATGAGCTGTTGAGCAGGAAGTTTGGGGACACCCAGAGAGCCTGGCTCCACCGTGCTCCACTGCAGGTGCTGCTAGACAGTCTCCAGTTGGTTCATGCCAGTTCCAGGTCATAATGTTTGTGGGGTTTGGTGACTCTGCATGCAGTTTTGCATGTGGTGGGGTGGCTGGCGGGTTCTTGCTCCCGTGAAATCCCGCAACCCTGCCATGACAGTGTGCAGTCTTGCAGTCCACAGGCTGTGGTTTGGAGACAGTGGCTTTGAAGGAGGGAGCAGAGAAACCTGCTCACCTCTGGAATGAAAGCAAAAAGGCTCAGAGAGATGGTCTGTGGTCAGGGAAGGATGCAAGAAAAATCATGCACACATGCTGGCTGTTCCTGTGATGAAATAGGAGGGGAAAGCAGCCTGGAGGATGTCTTGAGTGTGTTCACAGGCCAAGATGAAGCTCATCGCTTATGGTCTTAGTACAATGGAAAAGTTGCAGGGGATCAGGTCCTATTTCCAAAGGGCCTCCAGCAATCGAGAGAAATGGGCCCATGTGAATATTAAGGCTGTAGATCCATTCTGGCAGTTAGTAGTTATGGATATTGGCAGTGTGGGCTGTAGAGTCACATGGAAAGTAGGACTTTACAATCCTCTGTTGTAAGTTTGTGATAAAGTGTGATGTTGGCCCTTGCAATATTGTCTCCTTGCCCCTATAGTTTTCCATTTGCACTGTGGAAAAACCCTATAATTTCTGTGTTTCTGTGTGGGAAGGACTGGTTGATACTGGAGTCCACAGTACCAGTATTAGTAGTTAGAAAGGGAAAAAAAAGAGCTACCAGGATTTGGGTATTGATTTGGGGCAGGACACAGCATTTAGGGCTAGGTAGGGACAAAGCTGATCTATTGCTGGAGCTGTCCCTTGTAAAAATACTCCTTTGGCTGGTGTGTTCCACTACCATGGAATAGCTACATGGGCAAATGCTGCTAGAACAAGTCTTTGAACTTCCCAACTGTCCCACAGCATCAAGGCTGCAATGCATGCCACCCTTTTGTCATAACAGATTTATGGTTCTTCTGACTATGTGTAGTACCTCAGACCTAAAATCAGAAGACAAGACAGACTGAGATTTGGCTGTTCACCTCTAAATATGTTTTGTGCTTGTGCCACTGTTTCTTAAAGTGTCATCAATAACTAAGTACTTGGGTGCTTTGTAGAAGAGATTTCTCTATTTACCAAAGTTTGTGCCTTAAAATCCTTGCAGCTTTTTTTAGATGCAAAGTCTAAATGATATCATAGTGCATTTCATAAGCTGTTTTATAAAATTCCTTGATTGGTTTATTCATCTCAGCCTTCAACTTTATCTACCTTTAAATTTACTTTAAATAAGAGAATTCATTTTAAAGTACTGGGAACTGCAGATGTGTTTTCACAACTGTTATTCAACTTTCAATGTTTAAAAGAGAGCGAAAAGGATTCTGTGTTTCATTCTGTCCCACTGGGTGAACAGATGTGATGGATAGTTTAGGTATATGCTGTAGAGGAGAAAGTGGAACTGCTTCTTGTGCCAGGCACAGCAGCTTCGGGGTTGTCAGCAGTGGGAGGCCACAGGTATACTGTAGCTGGCATGCATGCATCCCCAGTAAGCATTCAGTCCTCTCCTAAACTGACAACTGTTTTGGAAGCCTCTCCATTTGTTATTGGTGCTGAATTTGGGTCTTTGTCATGGCAGGTGAAAAAGCTGCTCAGCACACATGTTGTTTCGTTTCCCTCTTGGGGAATGATCAGACTGAACTCCTTCAAGCCAAGGAAGTCTCAACCCTCCCGCATCTCCACAAGAAAAATGTGGATAGTCCAGTTGCATCCTTTGGTCTCCCTGTCACAGCAAGCATTACAACACATAGCAATATCATACTGGCCTGAATTCATGTGCTTTCATGTGACTCATTTATTCACTGGCACAAACCGAAGGGAGTGTCTTCTACATCACCCATTAGGAATTTTGGGTATATAAAAGAAGTTTTTTTCTACCCTTGTGTTTCTTTTTCTAGGTGATGTTTTTTCTCTAAACACAAATTAGTTTCTGACTTACAGCACTGTGCAGCCTCCTGACATTGATGGGGTTATGTTTTGGGGTTTTTTTTTCTTCTGTAATGTAATGTGATGACAGTGATGTTGTCAGGAATGATTTGCAGAAGAGATGGGTGGTCTGACAATGTTTACAGGGTGTGGGGGGCCTTGCAGCACTGTGTGATGGGTGTCATCTGAACATACCTGTCTGTGTTCAGGCTCACAGCATGAGCAAAGATTATGCCTCTGGCATATTAGACAGAGGCCACCAAGTCAACACACTGGACAAAGAAAGATTTTAGCCCAGTTCTACATACATAGGGTATCCTCTTTTGGGGGAGTGTCAAGTGTGCCACCTATGATAGGCAGAATCCATACAAAGACTTCCTTCTACCAGTGAAAGCTGATCCTGATAGTGAGAAAATAAGCAAAAGCTGCCACTCCTGGCTGACAGTGAGTCTGCTGGATCTCAGGGAACAGGTATGGTTACCTCAAGTCCATTAGGCTGATATGATGTGCATTTGGATGCTTGAGAAGGCTGTGTCCAGTGTCCAGCATCTGGCCTATACTACGGAAACGTGTGTGCTGTACATAAGTTCTGTTCTGTTTTAATTCTTTGCTTTCTTGACAAAACTCACAAAACTGAGTGTTTCCTTCCTATGTAGTAGCTGGTTGTTAGAGTCAAGCTCAGTTAGGTTAAGAAAAGTGTTGAATTTACCATTTTGTAAGATTGTTCTTGCAGACATTTTTTTAGTAAGATGCTGTTCATGACAATGGTCTTCTGCATGGTCAGGCTCACAGCACATGCAAGGATACAAATACGGCAAGAAACATGATCTGGGGATGAAATTGCCGAAGAGCTGGGGGAGAAGATTGAGTTCTATAAAATCATGAGGGAGGTGGATAAGCTGAATCTGCACTGAGGTTCACCAAGCCCTGCAATGCAAGAATTTAGTGGCACTTAGTAAAATTTGTAGAACTTCAGATTAAAACCAGAAAAAAGGTATGCAGTGGGTATTGGTAGCTCTGGACTTTCTATCCCGAAAGGCAGCAGAGGCAGATAGCATCAGCAGGGTCAGAAAGGGGCCAGACGAATTCACAGGGGACTCACTTGAATATTAAAATGACACAGTAAGCATCATATAATCAGAGCAGTTAGGGTTGGGAAGGACGTTAAGATCATTTAGTTCCATCCCCCCTGCCATGGGCAGGGATACCTCACACTAAACCATGTCACCCAAGGCTCTGTCCAACCTGGCCTTGAACACTGCCAGGGATGGAGCATTCACAACCTCCCTGGACAACCTATTCCAGTGCCTCACCACCCTTACAGTAAAGAACTTTTTCCTTATATCCAATCTAAACTTCCCCTGTTTAAGTTTGAACCCATTACCCCTTGTCCTATCACTACAGTCCCTAATGAAGAGGCCCTCCCCAGCATTCTTAGAGGTCCCCTTCATACACTGGAAGGCTGCTATGAGGTCTCCACGCAGCCTTCTCGAGGCTGAACAGCCCCAACTTTCTCAGCCTGTCTTCATATAGGAGGTGCTCCAGTCCCTTGATCATCCTTGTTGCCCTCCTCTGGACTTGTTCCAACAGCTCCATGTCCTTTTTATGTTGAGGACACCAGAACTGCACACAGTACTCCAAGTGAGGTCTCACGAGAGCAGAATAAAGGGGCAGGATCACCTCCTTTGACCTGCTGGTCACACTCCTTTTGATGCAGCCCAGGATACGGTTGGCTTTCTCGGCTGCCAGCACACACTGCAGCCGGCTCATGTTCATTTTCTCATGGACCAACACCCCCAGGTCCTTCTTCGCAGGGCTGCTCTGAATCTCTTCTCTGCCCAGCCTGTAGCTGTGTCTGGGATTGCTCTGACCCAGGTGTAGGACCTTGCACTTGGCATGGTTATATACCATATACCTTAAGGATATACCTTATTTCCAATCCAGTTATTGTTGGTGCTGTAAGCGCATGGAAGCATGGACTCATCATCAGGCAAGTGTACTGTCCTTAAATACTTGTTGCCACTGTTGAAAACAAGGTAGTCTAGATTGACCACTTACCTGGCTCCACTGGATGCTGGTTTGTATCTCCTGGGTTGTATTTTGAACTTCTTCCCCTGTTGCTCAGTTCCAGCAACCCAATGCATGGCTAGTGTAGAACAGCTGATATATTTTCTGAATCCTCCAGAACAACTTAGGATAACTCCGAGTGAAGGGAAAGGGAAACTAAACCCAACAGCTGACGGTAGAGTGTTGCTGTCATCAATAACAAACTCAGCCAAGCAGTAATGGGGGAAAACTGCTAGGTTATTTAGGGTAGCTAGAAGAATTCAGTGCCTTTGAAAGATTTTCATAGATGTTCATTTCCTGAGACATAATCTGTTCCAAATGCTGCCCAGTAAACCCCAGTAGTAGATAGGTGGCTTGGGAGAGGGAAGTAGAAGCTGTTATATAAGCTTAGATCAAGAGATAAGGAGACCATTTTCAAGTATGCAGAAGAACAGCCCTCAGACTCTTACGTTATTGAAGATTGTACATTTACTCTCTGCTTGCAGAAATAACAAGGCAGGCAGACAGCTAATGCAAGTCTGCTTAAGATGGGGGGCAAGACAGATTAGGACATCCCCATGAAAGTGACTGATGGTTAACTCCAAGAGAACTTGAGAATTAGAGCCCAGCATTGCAGTAGTGGGGAGTTTGTGGTTCAAAAGCAACAAAGCTCAGTCAGATCTGATTGGTTTTGGGTTTGTGGCAGAAGCAAAGCATGAGCCCTGGTTGAGAGCACTCTGACTTTTCTTTCTTCAGCTTGCTGACTCAGGTCCCAGAATTTCTGAGCCATCACTCTCTTAACAGAGCTTAGCTCAGCGTTTGCCTGGAGCTCTGCTGTAAAGAGAGACTTCTTACAGGCCAGTGCTGTAAGTGGAGGGAGCGAGGAAGACAGGCATGTAAAATCATGCTGACCACAGCCATATCTGGTTAATTAACTTGCCTGTTGAAAGGATTTACAAGGCTTCTTTTGCTCCCATCATACTGCAGATCCTGCAGAAAAGAACATACCATAGTGAGAGGTGGCTTTTCTTGGTTGCCTGCTTATATTCCAAAACAAATTGACTGTCATATTACATACAGTGAGAATAGCCTCTGGATCATCTCTGTTGATGGCAGAGGCTGAATCACAACAGGCTGCTGCCTGAGAGTGGCTGCTGGAAACACTTATCCCAGGGAGTTTCTACTTTTGCATTTGAGGGTGGCCTAGGCAAACAGCCTATGCTAGCAACTGATCTTGTTCTGTTACTGAGACTTAAGCAGCAACTGACTTGTGTATTTCTGCTTGTGATGTGGATGCAACATTGAAAAGACATTCACTCTAGAATGTATGTAAATGGGTGAATTGTTACATGGTTAAATAATTAAGTGAAATTTAAAATCGTTCACTGTTTACGCTTATACCAAAGTTTACTGCTCTTTATCTGACCTGGAAAAAAATACCCTTATATGCCAGCATTCTTGCTTGGGTCTTAGCTTTAATTATTAAAAAAAAAATAATCCCTCTTACCAACTTTGCCTCTCAGTTTATTGGCCACCTGTTTTGATAAACATACAGATAAGAAGAGCACAACCACAGTAGGGGGTGAGATTGGAAAGCAAATATCGGTGAGATTTGAAAGTAAATATCAGTGAGATACACAGACATTCTCCCAGGGTAGATACCAACCACAGAGCAACTCCCCACATACTTTCTCTTTTACTGTTGCTGGCTTCAGCCCTTGCTTCATTTAAATTGCACCTGGCATATTTGGTTGAGGGTACGAGTTAAGTCGCAGACATTCCTGTTTCCTGTAGAGCCACACAAGTCTGGAAAGTGCTTGCCCCTCTGGCTGAGCAGGAGGAGGGATTTCCAGTGCCAGTTTCTTCTTGCAGCTAGAGAAATTACCATCCGTGTGGTTAGATGGGCTTTGCATGTAAATGTTATCGGTATCTTGCAGAATGAAACTGAGCAAGTTCTACCCACATGTGAGAGGGAAGTGTCAGGCAGAAGTCTTGTTGCACTGATGTCTAACAGGAATGGAGCAGTACCAGTTCTTCCTCAAGTTCTTCATCTTGTGGGTCAACTTGCTCTGTCAAACCGCTCTACCCCAGCTCTACTTAATCACTGCTTTGCGCTTGTTGGACAGAATTGCAGGGCTGGTTTTCCTCCTGGGACCTTCTTTTGACTGCATCTCTCTGAACAGTGGTCAGCTACTGTCTTTGAATCCTGCACATCCCTGCCCACAGTGCTCCCACTTTTAGTCCAGAACTTAAGCAACAGCATCTTAGTGTCTCAGACATGTGGTTCAAGATATCTGAAGATCTGCAGCTTGTTTTGAATGGCTGACGTGACCATTTACTCTTAACAGTCTGCGTGCCATGAGAAAAAAAGAAAGTAATATGCATACCTAGTTAGCCTAAAGCCCTGTTGCCTGGGAAGCCAAGGCCTGGCTTCTTGACTCCCATAGACAAGTGTGTGTGCATCAGTTTCCCACATGTGACTGTGGTCCTTGGACAAGAGGACTTTTGTGACTGCTTTTTTGGGTTAAGAGTTAAGTTATCTTTCTCTTCTAATTACTGTGTTGCCAACATGCCATTCCACAACCTCTCTTAGATTAAACCTCAACTGTTTACTGCCTTAAGTCTTTCTTGCAAACATCAGACTAAAATGGGAGCCTGGGTTCTCAGCAAGGTCTGTGTCTCTTGAGTCTGCAGCTCTGCTGTGTGGATGTCAGAACTGATATATATGTGTTCAGATATTTCTAGTGCAGAAACGGTAGCATAGGTGTAGGTGACTTGACAAGATGCAGCACAAAGGAGGAGCAAGATTCTTGTCCCTTGTGATTAGGACAGGGTCAGGACATATGCGCTATGTTCTGCTTAAAGAATGACCATTCTGGAAAAACCTGTAGAAGCTGCAATGTCGTGATAATTTATAGAAACTGCAGATCATGTGTGTTTGAGGTTTCTCCTATTGAACCTTAGGGCAGAAGAGAGTTTGAATATCTAATTCAAAACACTTTAAACAACTGCTTCATTGAGCAATAACACTTCATATAGCTAGTCCCTGCTTGTTTTGCATTTGCCCTAGGGCGTCTAAATCACAGTGTTCTCAAGCAGGCATGGCATGAGCATGTAAAAACACATGGGCAGTAAGTTGAAGAGTTGGGAATGGAATATATAATCTCCTCTGCTGATTTTGTTTTGTGAGATGTCTGTTCTGGAGAACATCCTTTGCTGTAGAGCTGGCTAAATTTGCCTCCTGTGTATTCCAGCTGGCCTTCAGTGCTGTCCTGCGCCTGGCCCACACAAGACACTTCTGTGAAAGTGCAGCTCCTAGGATGTGTGTGGCTGGGGAATCACATGCACTGCCTTTCTAAAAATGGTCCACGTACATGTGGGTGCAGCTTCAGAAATTCAGTTCCCAACATAATGGGGCTCAAAGCAGTATGAATTCCCTTCCTCCATGAGTCTGCTGAACTAGATCAGATTTCTTACATACTTTAATAGCTGTTTAATTGGCAGGTTGTCAGCTGCAGTTAAATTTCATCAAAAAAACCCAACCCCCCCAAACCCCAATTCTTCCATGAATTTTACCTAGAAAATTATTAGACCCTATGGTTTTATCCTTTTTTTTTTCTTTATTTCTATGTGTAGAACTAAATTTGCTTCCTGAAATATTTTATTAATTTAAGCTCAGAGGCATCGCTGTTTTAACTAGAGTCGTGTTTGTTTCTTAATGGAGGTACTTAAGCCTACACAGCTTTGAAACCAATAGAAGTGTGCCCAGAAGGGAGTTTGTAGCAGGCTAACCATCTTAAGGCACAGCAAAATGTAGACCTGAGGCCCTGTCTTGGCTTTCAGCAGTGTCTTTATTAATTTCATGTCAATTCTTACCTCAACTGCATTTGCTTCTTGTTATTGGGAAGCTCTCCTCATGTATGCCCGTGATGGTGACTGTAGCTTTTGAAATTGGTAGGATGAATCTTAACAGATATTAAATCCACGATGAGTTTCCAGGCATGCCGCAGCATGTTCTGTTGGGGTTCACTGGCTGACCCACTCTCATTTGGGACTGCATTGCACCTAAAAGAGGTGTGTGCCTCCCACCTCTCTGCCTGTACCCATCCCTTGGTGCACATTCTCACATCTCTCATTGTACAGGCACTAGCTGCAGTGCAGCTGGTGGTACAAGCAGAGCAAGCTCAGGCAGCAGGCTGACATCTAGCCCTGCAGAAGCACCAAGGCAAGACCCTGGCAGACTTTGGTCTTCAGTGTGGATGCAAGCCTTGTGTCAGATTTCCTAAGCAGCCTGCCCTGGGCCAGGATTGTACTAAAAATGAAAGAATTTGTGCATATGTTCATTGAAGGGGAAATCAAAGACTGTGTGATGGAACTCCGTCAGTTTTAAGAGACAGCCAGCTTCTCTGTCAGCTGGTATACCTTTGACTCAGATTCATATGGTGTACACCAGTTCATTTCTGGATTTTCTTTTTCTTTCTTTATCTGCTTAGCTTTTAAATACCTCCACGCACATACTGTCAGAGCCAAATCAAATGTAATTGGAAAAATGTGACTGCTTTGTTGAGGAGCTGTCAGCCTGAGTCGACTGGGGTCGGTGCAGCAGGATATTCTTCACACACCTAAGCTCCACCTATTTGAGTCAACAAAATGAAATGCTGTTTGGATTGTAGAAAACTTGAAGCAGAGCCAAGAGGAGGCATCTCTGCAGCCCCAGACAAGTCAAATCTGCTGCTCTGAGAATGAGGGTTGCGATCAGGTTGCCCCCGTGGTTGGCAGAACAGGAGCCCAGTTGCAGGGCCAGCAAGGCTGGCTTTGCAGAGCCAGGCAGCAGCCAACTAGCCACAAAACTGCTGCTGGTTCTGCTTCTGCCTCTCACTTGGCATCTGCTGGGCAGCGACCCGCCCAGGGCAACAGCACCCTTTTTCTGTACCTGCAGCCTCAGCTTCAGCCAAGTGCTGCTTCTCCATTGAGTCTGCCACATGCGGGTTGAAAGAAAACCTTACACCCTTAAACACCCTGAAAGCCTGTTGCTTCAGGGACCTGCAGGGGACAGGTCTTCCAGGCAGTGGGGATGCACATGCGTTTTGGCTGCGTCTGCAGTGGGGTCCTTCTGCCCTCAGCTTCTCGGGGGACATCTGAGCTTGGAAATTGCAACACGTCCCTTGCTTGCTGGTACAGCTCTTCTATAGGTGTTCTCCACCTAAAATCCTCAAATCCTGCCTGTGTAAACTGTTGAGCAGTCTAAAATTTTACGTATGTGTCAGCAAACATGAGGAAGCTTCCCTGGTGCAAGGGAGGCTGGGGACAAACTGCAGAAAAGTTGCAGACAGGCCAAAAAAACCACAAACCGAAGGCCAATTGCAAATTAATCTGGCTAAGTCCTCACTGAGGACAGATCTGGAGCAGTGGTACTCCTTGGAGTTTGTCAGAGAGCCACAATTCACCCTCAGACACCAGGGCAGCCTTGGGTTTTGTGATAGCTGCAGTGCTGATTAAGAGGAATGTAAGTTACTGCCATGGTGATGAGGCTTACACTGAAGATGAGACTTGAAACACTCAGAAATGCCAACTGCTTAATGTACCTAACTTCTTAAAACTAAATGGTTTTAACTGACTTTTTCTTGTCTGTTCCAGGTTGCATGTCAGGTTGGACTTGATGCATGGCATTTGCATGGTACCTAACAGCCTAGCTCTGGATGTGTCACTGAGCAAACATGGCCTACCCAGCAAATACTAACGGCGGTGCTACAGGTAACTGATTGGGAACACTTTTCCCACTTTTGGATTATAATTTTTTTTGGAAGAGCTTTGTTCTTAAACTGTGAAAGCAGCAGCAAAATAGCACCAGTGAAGATTAAATACTGAAAACTGACTTCCTGGTGGAGCAGAGCCTGTCTGCTCCCCCTTCTCCACCCCCAATAATCTTTTAAATACTTAAAGTGTGGAAAGTTGTTTGCAAAGATGTAAAGTTTGGCACTCAGTTGTTCAGCATGTGCATGAACTTAGGTGTTCAAGGACCTATGCTGCCTTACACCAGACTCTGAGAGGCCTGGGGGTTTGCTGCAGTAAGTCATGTGGTTGTTATCCTGTGTCTGTAATTAACTGGTGAAATTAACCAGCTCTCTTGCACAAGGAATCTGCAGCCCCTCTTGGCCACCTTTACTGGCCAGGCTGATGTTGCTCTTTAACAAAACACAGAAGCATTTCTCAAGAAACATCAAGAGGAGGTGTTCAGTTCACTTAGTGTTACTATTTTTTAAGAAGCTCCTGATGAGATGTCTGTTTTGTTTGGGTGATACTCTCTGAAGTAGATTGCTAGGCATGTTCAAAGGTTGCTGAATAGGGCTGATGGGTCAGGAGGGGGCAGAGATTGCAGAATGATTGATAACAGCACAGGAGCAGCACTCCTCCTTTGGTTGTGTCAATATTTTCCTGTTCTCATCACTGCACAAACATAACTTTAGCCCACTAAAGCTGAGGCTGCTACAGTGGGATTATATGGAAAACGTCAAGTGCGCAGCAGGAGCCTGTGGGTGTTCTTTTGAGACGTCCTAATGTAGGTATGAGGGGAAATGGATTTATCAGTTAAGGCTGGGGTGGCTGGGAGCACTTTGAATATCCTGGGAAGCAACGTTAAATATCTTCTTTTGTTGCCTATGTAAACAGAAATTTCAGCTCTCCACTCCAACAGCCCTCTTCTCCCCCCCCCCCCCCCCCAGCAATGTTCATGCACTCATGTTCAAATGCTGCTTTGCTACATCATGACATGTATATACTGAAAGTTGGCTTGTCTGTTGGATTTTAGCACCAACCTCCTTTGCAAGTATATTCTGGTATGGAAACAAATCCTTAATTATTCACTGTGCTCACTGCAGAATTGTTCCAGTTAGTGCAAAGCATTTTGTGTGCTGGGAATTAGAAATACGGACTGTCGTTATCTGCCATTTATGCAAAACAGTAAGTCTTTTCTAAAGGCTAGTGGAAGTTACATGGAGACACTGGAGTTACTATTATGTGTTGATGATTTAAAGTTAAATTTTCCAATGTTATTAAATCCTGAGACCTCTGAAAAAGGATATTATCTCTTCTTCCTCCTCCACCCGTTTTTATACAATTAGAAATGCATTCTCTAAGAAAGAAACCATACCCTTTTGTAACCTTTTGTAATTCTTTTGAGAAGGCAGACTTCAAAACCTCTGCTGTGTGACTTAACTGTAGATGTTTATTGCCTAACACTCCCCCGTGGAACTTGACTTTTTTTAGTAATATGCTTTTAACTTAAGTCATGCAGAGCAATTCCCTCTGCTTACAAGGAAATAAAAAATATGTGTGGATTGTTACCAGTTGGTTTTCTAATTTCTCCCCCCTCCCTCCCTCTCCCAGTAGGACTGTCTATTGAAAAAGTTGGTAGGCTGATGTGCAAGTCGAAAAGAAGGTAAATGCTTGTACTGGGGATGTGTTAATGCAAGATGCAGTTTTAGCTTCAGGATTGTTATGCAAACAAGGCTTCTTGCAGGGTAAAAGCTGTTTGTTACCTTATTCGTAGAAAGATTATAATGAATTTCAGGTATTTAATTCAGAACTAAATTGGACAACATTTTGCAGAGACTGTCAGGACTTGTTGGCTTTGCAAATCCTTGAGGCTGGCGTTCTAACATGCAGCTATGTATGCCTGTGTCTCCAAATCCTCAGCAGTTCATAATGGACAGAGTACTGGGCTGCAGAGATCTGTGATTTGTTATCCTGCGCTTGGATGAGCAGGAACTGATTTGGGCGTTGGTGGAATTGAAGCAAGTTTCTTAATTGCATGGAGCTCTAAGAGTGGAAAGACAAACTTCAGGGGTGGTGTTTTCTGCACCCTCTGAATCAATCAGCAACAGGAAAAAGAACTAGAAAGACTTGTTACGGACTACTAAGCTGCATTTATGTTACTTGAGTATTTTGGCAAGATTGACCACACCAGCTGCACTCAAGTATGAGGTGACTAAGGAGCAGTGGTTTGCTTTGGTTAACTGAAGAATGTAAGTACTTGCACTATTAAATGATTATGCCAATGTGCCATTTCGGTAATTTTTCTCACTATACAAGCCTATATGGACTACTGCTGCTGTGATAAAATCTGTAGAGGAATGCTTGAATTCAGAACTTGTTTCCAGGAAAGGATCAAGCGATTCTGCATTTTTATAGAGGTTTTTTTTTTTAGAAGTACATTTGCTGTAAATATTTTCAGTGAGTGTGTATGCAGGATAACCTACAAAGCAAGTGATGACTTTATCATGAAAGTACCTATCATAAATTTCTGTGCTCTTGCATTATCATGTTAAAGTCATGAACTTCACATGTGATGAATAAATAGCAAAGACTGTGATTTAGACTTCAGTGCTGTTTGTCAATAGTTTCATTTGTTACTGACTTAAAGTTTTATCACTCTGTTCCCAGTTTCATCTCACAGAGGTCTGCCAGCTGAAAGTTTATTTGTTCAGTTTTAGGCATTTTGGAAATTGGTTTAGAGACTTGGTACTGATTTTGGACTGGGCTCAGAAAGTAGCTGAAGTCTCTCTAATGCTCGTGATATTGGTCTCACAGAAAAAGTTTGCTTTATTTTATCAGTTGGGTACTGAATAGTCAGAACTGTTTGCTGTGGCATGTGAACTTACTGCTCAGTCGGGTAAACTCAGCAGGGTTAAGGAGTACAGTGGAAGTGCAGAGTATGTGGAGCGCTTGTCCAAGAAACTGCAGCAGGAGCTGGAAAATGCCCTTTGTCTGTGGGGAGCTATTAGGAGACTAGAGTTAGTTTGGTGCATGATATAAATGAATTTCTCTTTGCATGGTACTATTAAAAAAAAGAGAGGTGACTGTTTCTCGAAATAGTATTAGCGTCTCCATTAACTGCTGGGTGAAACTTCCAGTAATTGTTAGTTTCTATGCTTGCTAGGACTGATGCATAAATAATCTACTTAATGAAGCTCTGCAAACATTGCTGTAGTGGTATCTGCAGAAATGTCCTCATGTCAGATACAAAAAGCACAGTGCACACCAGCCTAAAACTTACCGGGCAGTTTGGAAATGCTTCTTGGCTGGATTTTCATTCTTTTCACTAACACCTGATCTGCTGAAACTTTCTTTCCAAAGCACGTGTTCTGAAAAGGCACTGAATGGGGTCGAATTCCAGTACAGTTTATTCTGAGGTAGTAAACAAGGAAGCACCAAAACAAACATAGGAGTCTAATTAAAAAAAATAAAGGGTTAAAAAATGCATTTGTTTCTAACCATAATGAAAACATCTGTTTTATTTGACTTTCCTATGCACCTCATGCTCTGTATCCAGAGACTGCAGTTATCAGTCATCTCTTTTAACAGGGACAGTGTTTTAACAGAAGTTAAGCTTTCCCAGTTTTCCTGAGTAGGATGGGCTGCAGGGGTCAGTATAGCAAGGTTGTTGCACAATTCCTTACTTTGCTGTAATACAAATGCATATACGTGGTGTTTGAGATTTCCCTGATCCTGTTTTCTTCCTTATGATCATTGTTTTCTTCCTTCTGTCTGCGCCTTCCCCCCTTGCTCTTGTTTAAACAATTGTGTTTTCATGCCTTTCCCATCTCACTTCTAACATATTTCTACTTACAGGGGCACTACATCTTACACAGATTCATTTGGACTATTTCCCTTAGTGTTTAACTCTGCCATATGCTTTACCTCCTTCAGAGTTCTACATGGTTATTAAAGCACTGGCATCCTAGTGAGTCTAGTTTTTACTGTTGGCATCTTTGCACCCTTAAAGCAAGGCACTGCTGCTGTAATAGCCATCGTGGCTGCATCAAGAGTTGTTGCTTGCAGTTTACTCCTTTCATTTTCAGCCTCCCAGGACACGGGGATGTCACCACCAGCAGACCTGAGCATCTGCCTCTGCTCTGTAGAGTGTGCCAGGGTTTCGAGACAGTGGGGCGTTTGATGGCAGATACAAATAGTGTTGGAGCACTGGGTCCTCTGCAGCAGCCTGGTGTCCCTCTGGTTATTCTATGTATACACAGTTACTCTGCAGTACCCCATGGACCACTCCTTAGATTTTCTTTGTATCTGAGCAGTTTTCTTGACTCCTAAGTAAAGTTACAACTATGCAACGAGTTAGAGAATGAGGCCATTGCAAGAGGCTGTAGCCTGGATTAATGTTGTCTGAGATACTAACGTCAGCATGATTTAAAGACCAAATGTTAAATTAATGTGTTTTCCATCTGCTGGTATGTAAATGCTTAAGCAACTGTTGTAAAGTATTATGAAAACCCCTACTGACTTATTAACCCTTTTTATTGAAGCCAATAAAATAGAACACACATTTACTTAGAGCGAATGTTTTTATCATACATGTCTTCTGCACTGATTTGTAACAACCATTGAAATGTACCAACCATTTGTAGACACACTTGCCTTTCTGTTACTGATTATCTGGGCTAGACTCTCTCATATGATTTCTTTTTCCTGACGTGTATAGTCCTAAGCAATATTCATGGAGTTTTGCATGATTTCCAGGCTAATGATCTGAAGTGTAGCCTAAATAAGAAAGTGCTGAGCTCCAGAATATTACCACCATTGTTTTTTTGGGGAAAATACCATTACAGGAAAATATCATTACAGACCCTCAGTCAGTAGAGGGAAATTCACAGACGTGAAGAAGTTAGCAATTGGAAGTGTTTGATTGCTAGGTAGTAGTCAGTCCAATAGAGCCTTTACTCCTGAGTACTGCAGGTGCCTGCCACAAGAGCCCAGCTAACATCTCTCTGCTGTTTTCCTGCAGGGTAGGTGCCATTGAGGGGTACTACTGTGGTGCTACTGACACCCCAAGCTCTAAGCTTAGCAGCCTTAAATGCACTGAGTTTGCTTAGCTTCACAGATGCAAATGACCAGGGCTCAGGTGAGCTTGTGTTTTTATCGAATCAGCCATGCAAGCAAGGGCAATTTGGTTGAGTCAGGGCTGTGTGATGAGAGGCTATTTAAGCCTGGGCTTGCTTCCTTATGGTGCTCCCTGCTCCGAGCCTCTACCCGATAACCATCAGAGTTGATGGGCACGGGTGTATGCCAAAGGTGTGCTCTGGCAGGTGGTGGGAGACTCTTGCCATTGGGAGAGCTTGCTGAATTGCCACATAGTCCTGTGCTTTCTGGATGGGCAGATGGCATTCAGGGCTGTCATTGGGATCTTGCTCCTGCCTCACCCATAAGTGATCTAATGAGTCATGCTGGTGATGCCCAGTATACGAAAACAAGCTAGGGTGGGACCCTGAAATCTGCGGGGCAGAGGGTAAGTGAGCTTCCAGTGATTTCACATCAGCTCTATCACAAGGCGTATCCGAATTTCCATCAGTATGCTGTAGTACACTCAGTGATGCCACATCTGCCTTAAGGACAGATGGCTGGAGATGGAGGATCTCACAGACAATGCCAGCTTTCTACTTGAACTAATACTTGTTTCTGCTGCAGTTGTTTGTTGATACCTGTAGTCCAAGGGTGCATTTGCTACTGCAGCAGAAAGCCTGAAAACACACTGATTTGTGTTTGTCCGAGAGGCCTTTATCAGAACAAAGAGGATCACAGGGATCATTCACCTTCTTTTACACACTTGTTGCCTGAAGAATGCCCTTCAGGCCTGATTTTGGAATCTGCTGGAAATGGAAGGGGCAGGAAGAAGTTAGAAAGGATAAATACAGTGTCATCAGTAGTTGAGGGCATAGCAGTATGGGCCCAGATGGCCCAGTCCTTGAAATGGAAATTGGATGCAGTGGGAAGCAGATTGCACAAGACACAAAGCCATGTAAGATGCAGTTGCTCTGCAGAAGGACAAAGTGCCCTGAGATAGGGAATACATTTAATTGGTCTGTGTTTTGTTCAGAGATTACTGCAGTTGTGTCTTGTTCTGGATTATCTTCTGCAGCTGCCCAGGAAATTCTTACTTCTCACCTAGACAGAGGACTGCGTTCATTCCTCTGGGGCACAGGCTTGCTCATGGAGTAATGCATGCTTTCCTTGTCTGAGGTGTTGAGATGCACCTTCCATGGGCAGCACCTGGACCTTCTCAGGTAGCCTGCTGCTACAGCCTCCCTCTACACCCTCAGAGGCAGCTGAGGAGGCTGATCTTGTATTTTAAAACCAGTAATGCTCTAGGGGCTAAACAGGCATGCCTTGCTGCTTATGGTACCCTGCAACCTCACTGAACTGGTGGTGATTAATTGTGATTAAATCCCTAAGGTCTTGTGATGGAAGACCTTAAACCCCTAAGACCTTGTTATGGAACTCACTGCTTTGCACTGATTTGGTGGCAGTCTGGTGAGAGCTTCTTGTATGGAGGAGCAGCCTGTGGGGCTGGTGAGGGGCAAGGATCTGCAGCAGGGCCGGCATGTGCCACTGGAAAAATACTGAGAGTAAACATTATTCAGACTTGAAAAATTATACCTTCTACATCTTCTTCCTTGCCTCCACTCTCAGATACACAACTCCACAAAATCTTCTGTGGCTGTTTAACTCAAAAGTTTATTTTTCCCAAAAAAAATATTCTACAGTGTTCCTGAGTCCCTTCCCAGATTCTTCTGCAGAAAACAGTTTATGAATAATGTGCACGAATCTCCTCCTTGTGGGAAGGGATGGTATTTTGTTGCCTTTAAAAGGATACAGTCCCCCAGGGAAATGGCTTGGATGGAAATAGCCTTATTGCAGCTCGTTGTCTTCTGTTTGTGAACACAGAGTGCCTGCATTTAGATATGCTCCTTCCAGAAGGGTTGCTCCTGGAGCAGAAGTCCTTGGGAAGCTTCTTGTAATGGCTACCTCTGCCCTTCCCCTTCCATGCCATTTGTAAGGCTTTGGGTTAGAGATGACAGAAGGGCAGCCCTTCCCGTATCATGTTTTCACAGCAGGTTTAGGGGCTGAGGGAGTGCTTCGGCTGCCCACATTGGCATTGCTGCTTTATCACCATTTCCTTCCTCTGGAAACATGACTCCCTTTGGTGACAGAGTAGAGATTATTGCCAGGATGTCCCCATGTGACCAGCTCTGAGCTCCAAGACAGAAGTGTGTGTATGGCCATCCTCCTCTTTCTGTCTCCCATTCCCTCCTCTGATTTCATCCGGAAATCACAATTACAATATTGGATGAAAGCATGCAGTGCTGAGGGGGGAGCAGATCAACCAGCTCCAAATAGGGCTTCCCCTTACCCCGTCTCTAACTCTTTAGAACTCTTCCTAGCATATACTTGGTCTGTGTAAAGTACAGTATCCTCAGATTTTTCTTCACCTATTCTTCACACAGACTTTGACAAAACTTAAGTGCTCAGACGGTCAGAGAGGTAGGTGAGTGTGAGATCCCATCATATTCTTTCATGCTTTTGGTCAGTCCTTCCCACTTGTAAAGCTGCCTTCCCTGTAGAAATAAGTAGCATGACCCTTACCCCCTCTCACAGCCCATCCCTTTTTCTTGCTCTTCTCCTCCCAAGTTATCTCTCACTGTAATAAGTGTTTATGTAATTTTCTTATCTTTTTACTAATGTATTCATGTATATTTTTTCTTTATAACAACATGTTACTTTCCTTCAACATACAGGACCCATCTGTGATGAAGCTGTTTTTAATAGCTGGGTTTGAAGGTTTGGTCAGGTTAGGGTGAGGATCAAATTAACTGATAATTTGGAACAGATTGTTTTCCTATCTAAACCAGACATCACTGGTCTGGAGTAGTCTCTTACTGCTGAGGGGCATGTTTGTTGATGTACTCCCAGCCCCTTTCCTACCCTCTCTTCACATAACCAACCTCTCTGCCTGGAGCGCTGTCATATGGGTTTCAGAAGATCAAATAATAAAAAGAAAACACTTGTGCAACTTAGCTGTTGTTTCTGGAATTCCAGATCTAATCCTAGCAAATAGGTCAAGTTTTAACACTTTATGTACACTGCTTGGTAAATTTAAAGCGTGCAGCTCTAAAAAAGGAGTATAGTGCAAGAAAATACAGTAAAACACATTGTTGTGTTTGTAAGAACAGACTGACATTTGCATATGATAGAAGCATAATGACAAGATCAGCGTATTCATGTTTTACGGGATTACAAGGTTCAGCTGTGTTTTTTCACTTCAAGAAGTCCATGGCTAAGCCCTTCCCTCTCTCTTCCCTCCCTCCAGCAGAAATTCTGATTCTTAAATTTTAGGCATGTTTTTTTATATCTTATGTTAAAGGATTAAAGAAAAAAAAAGTGTATTTTAGAATTATTCTATTCTGCTCCTGTACTCTGTTTTTCTACATGGAGACAGACAGCTTAAGCTTGCCAGCTTAAGGCTGTGCATCCACTGCATCGTCCTTTAGACATTCTCCCTTGCTATCATTAGTTACAGTCCTGTTCCCATTCTCCATTCTCAGACAGTTTGTCATCCAAGGTGCTCGTCCTTTCCTTTTGGTTCCCTGCTATTCCTCTTGGCCCCCTTCTCCAGTGCTTGGTCTCACCGCAGCTCTCCCTGGGGACCCGCAGGGACTTCTCCCTGGGTGCAGTCCCTGAGGAGCATAGCCTGTGCCTCTCCCCTGCTATCCAGCCCTCCTTCACCCCCTGTTCTGCCTTCAACGCTCAGGGGCTTCCTTGCAACTCATCTTCAGTGCTATGGAAAATGCACTGTTGACATTCTGGGAAAATTCTTTCCCTCTCCCTTTGCAGAGAACAGTTGTAAAACTACAACTCTAGAGGTACACGTATGGCTCAGCCAGGCTATCTGAGCCCATATCCCTGTGGGACAAGACACCGGGTACAGCCAAGGCCACAGCAGTGGGAGAGACATTTCTGAGCAAAACTGAGTGTAGCATCTCCTGCTCTGCTCCAGCTTTACCATCTTTCTCCAATCCTGCTGCTGCATGATGTACTGCACGCACTGAGCCCATATCCCTGTGGGACAAGACACCGGGTACAGCCAAGGCCGCAGCAGTGGGAGAGACATTTCTGAGCAAAACTGAGTGTAGCATCTCCTGCTCTGCTCCAGCTTTACCATCTTTCTCCAGTCCTGCTGCTGCATGATGTACTGCACGCACTACTTATCAGTTACATGGCACATTAAAAATGGACATGTAGTCTTGCTCACGGGTTCCTTTAGTTATGCATAGCACTTTGGATTTTTAATCCAGTTTGTGTAGCACTTCTTGCCTCAGCCTTTTGCATAATCATTATGTTATTGTGGGTAGAACTGCAGTATCTCTGGATTAGTAATTATTACTAGAAATCTGTGGTGTTTGATTGCAGAATCTTGATCCAAGGAGGAAAGGGATGCCTAAATCTGTAGCCTGTATGCTCTCCTTGGAAAGCTGTGAGTTCCTTCCTGCATCCTCTGCCTCTGCCCAGCTGGGGTGATGACTGAAGGACATGGGATACCTTCCAGGCTGGAAGGATCTGCCACCTGACCCCAAATGATTCAGTCAGGTTTTTTCAAATGCACCAGAAGACAGTCACTAGGCTGACACTTCCACTTGAGCTCCCAACAAGCAGATACTCACTTTGCATCTTTATCTGTGGCATACGTGTACTTCCAGCTTTGAGAATGCACATCTTTCTTTTACAGCCATGGATTTTTCCTTACTCTTGTGTTCAGTGTCGCTTTTCAGCTCTGCAAAACAGGAGAGAGAAGCTGACCCATAAAATCCTGCTGTGAGCCAGCTTATTCAGTTCTAACACCCGAACAGAAACAAGCAAGTATGCCTAGCCATCTGTATAAGGAAAATAAAAGCTGCTCTTACGGCAGTAGTGGACAGCAGCAGTGAGCACACCTGAAGGAGGTGCACCCAGATAGAGGAGCTCCTCCACTTACTGACAGAGTTCTGGGGCTGGTGAATAGGTTGAGGAGTATCAGGGAGTGAAAGAGAAAGATAGACTACTGCAATTGCACCCTACTTTCCCTGACACAGACCCAACAAGCAGACAGGATGCATGACGTGGAGAATTCCTTATCCTCTCTCCACCTGGCTGAGCACAGTGACTTACAGGATAGGGAGCAGCGGCAACAAGTTCCTGCCCAGTGCAGCAAGCATGTCTCCTCTGTGACCACCCCACTTGCCCAGGTGCCCTTGCACAACAGGTACAAGGCTCTGCAAGTGGAACTGAACAATAATTAGGATGGTGGTTCATCTCTGAAGTTAAGTTAGCCTATGCCCTGCATCAAAAATGCTTCTATAAAGAAAAAAAGATGAGTCATTGCCATAGGAGACTCCCTTGCAAAAGGAACAGAAGGCCCAATATGCAAACTTGACCCACTTCAGCAGCAATGGTCCCTTCCAGCCCAAACCGTTCTGTGATTCTGTTTCATAGACCACCCAACCAGGATGCAGAGGCAGACAGAATATTCTGCAAGTAGCTAGGAGATTTCTCACGGTCACCAGCCCTTGTTCTCGTGAGCGACTTCAACTTACCAGACATCTGCTGGAAATACAACTCATCAGAACAGGAAACAGTCTCAGAGGTTCCTGGAGTGTATGGAAGATAAATTCCTAACTCATCTGGTTCGGGAGCCACCTAGAGAAGGTGCCTCACTGGACCTGTTTGTGAACAGAGAAGGACTTGTGGGTGATGTGATGGTTGGAGGCTGTTTTGGGCATAGTGATCACTAAATGATAGAGTTTTAATTCTTCAGGGGGTAACGAGGGGCATCAGCAGAACTGCTGCCTTGGACTTGTGGAGGGCAGGCTTTGGCGTTCTTAAGAGACTCGTTGACAGAGTCCCCTGGGAGGCAGTCCTGCAGGGCAAAGGGGCTCAGGAAGGCTGGACATTCTTCAAGAGGAAATCCTACAGGCACAGGAGCAGGCCATCCCCATGTGCTAGAAGATGAGCTGGAGGCTAAGAAGAACAGCCCAGATGAACAGAGAGCCTTGGCTGGAACTCAGGGGGAAAAAAGAGTTAATTACCTTTGGATGAAAGGACGGCCAGCTCAGGAGGACTAGAAGGATGTCATGAGGTTATACAGGAAGAAAATTAGAATGGCCAAAGTGCAACCAGACCTTAATCTGGCTACTGCCCTAAAAGACAATAAAAAATGTTCCTATAAATACATTAGTACAAAAGAAGGGCCAAGGAGAAACTAGATCCTTTCTTGGATGCGGGGAAAAACACAGGGACAAAGGATTCGGAAAAGGCTGAAGTACTTAATGCCTTTGCCTCAGTCTTTAACAGTAAGTTCTCCAGGTACCCAGCCCCCTGAGCTGGAAGACAGGGAGCAAAATGAAGACCCCATAATCCAAGGGGAAATGGACAGCAACCTGCTACACCACTAACACGCATACAAGTCTATGGGGTACTGAGGGAACTGGCAGAAATGCTCACCAAGGCACTTTTCACCATTTATCAGCAGTCCTGGCTAACAGGAGAGGTCCCAGTTGACTGGAGATTGGCAAATGTGACCTCCGTCTACAGGAAGGTCTGGAAGGAGAACCTGGGAAACTACAGGCCTGTCAGTTTGGCCTCGGTGCCAGGGAAGGTAATGAAGCAGATCACCATGAGTGCTATCATGTGGCACGTACAGGACAACCAGGGAATCAGGCCCTGTCAGCATGGGTTGGTCAGGCAGGTCCTGCTTGACCAACCTGATCTCCTTCTATGACAAGGTGACTCGCTTAGTGGATGAGGGAAAGGCTGTGGATGTTGGCTTTCTAGACTTCAGTACAGACTTTGACATTTCCCACAGCATTCTGGAGAAACTGGCTGCTCATGGCTTGGATGGGTGTACTCTTCATTGGGTGTAAAACTGGCTGGATGGCAGGGCACAAAGAGCAGTGCTGAATGGAGTAAATCCGGTTGGCAGCTGGTCACTAGTGGTGTACCCCAGGGCTCAGTATTGGGTCAATTTCTGTTTAATATCTTTATTAGTGATAGGGATGAGGGGATCAAATTCACCCCCAGTAAATTTGAAGACAACACCAAGTTTGGTGGAAGTGTTGATCTGCTGGATCTGTATGAAAGCTCTGTAGAGGGATCCGAACAGGTTGGATCAATGGGCTGTGGCCAATGGTATGAGGCTCAGCAAGGCAAATTGCCAGGTCCTGCACTTGGACCACAACAACCCCATGGAACACTCCAGGCTTGGGGAAGAGTGGCTGGAAAGCTGCTCAGTGGAAAAGGACCTGGGGTTGATGACTGAGAGCTGAACATGAACCAGCTTGTGCCCAGGCAGCCAAGAAGGCCAACGGCACCATGGCCTCTATCAGCAGTAGTGTGGCCAGCAGGGCCAGGGCAGTGATCATCCGCCTGTACTGGACAGTGGTGAGGCTGCACCTCAAATCCTGTGTTCATTTCTGGGCCTCTCACTGCAAGAGAGACATTGAGGTGCTGGCAGGGGTCCAGAGAAGGGCAGCAAAGCTGGTGAAAGGTCTAGAACATAAATCTTATGAGGAGTTGAGAGAACTGGGGCTGTTTAGTATGGAAAAAAGGAAGCTCTGGGGGGACCTTATCATTTCCTACAACTACCTGATAGGAGGATGGTCCGAGGTGGCTGATCTCTTCTCCCAAGTAACAAGTGATAGGACAAGAGCAAATGGCCTCAAGTTGTGCCAAGGGATGTTAAGATTGAATCTTAGGAAAAATGTCTTCACCTAAAGGGTTGTCAAGCATTGGAACAGGCTGCCCAGGGAAGTGGTTGAGTCACCATCCCTGGAGGTATTTAAAAGACGCATAGATGTGGCCCTTAGGGACATGGTTCAGTGGCAGACTTGGCAGTGAGTCTAACTGTTGAGTTCAGCGGTTGAACTAAGTGATCTTAAAGGTCTTTTCCACCCGAAATGATTCTCTGATTCTAAGAAAAAAAAAAAAAAAAAATCGCCAAATGTGAAGTCTTGAATGGCCTGCTCACTCTCATGGCAAGACTTCTTACTATAAGCTTTTTCAAGCAGTCATGCCCCATCACTGGAATTGTTCAAGGCCAGGTTGGATGGGGCTTTGAGCAACTTGGTCTAGTGGAAGGTGGCCCTGCCCATGGCAAGGGGTTGGAACTGGATGAGCTTTAAGGTCCCTTCCAACTGGAACACTACAGATTATGACTTGCCTCATGATACACAAAATACCAAGCAGTTGAAGTTCATTCTATGTGAAGCTAAACTAGTTGGACAAATACGAGGTACATTTTTCAGCTGCATCTTTTCTCCATGTAGATGTTAATCAATGGGGGACCTAACTATAACATGCAAAGTCTCTCATACGGGGGTTTTGAGTGTTATGTAGTAATCATTGGTCAGATTAATCACCCACAGGTGTATCTACAGGCATTTGAACAAAAGGTCTCCTTACAATACTATCATATCATCTGCAGTCTCATATTTTGAACTCAGTTATTGAATACATCCCCACTACCCTGAAAATATACATCTGACACTGTGATTTAAAACCTACCCTGGACCACCCCTGGATCTGGAAGTCTCTGAGTTGCAGGTTTCTGGGAGCTGAGAGGAGAAATGTTGCTTTATGTCTGCTTTCTTCTGCCTTTCTAAAGGCATCTGCTAGGGAGGAGAAGGTGGGTAGGCCAGATCAGTCTCAGATTTGACCTGAATGGCTAGTTTTTGATTGTGTTTTAAATGGGTTTAAAATCATTCTGAGGAAAGATAAAACAAATTGTGAAAGATAAAACAAAAAATTCTGAAAGCAAATCAAAACAAGCCCATAGCAATATAACCCATCTCTCCCAAAATAAAATCCACAAAAATAAACCAGAACACTATATCCAGCCTTCACCAAAATGCAGGAGCTGTGTGTCTGGGGGTAGAACATAAACCTGACAGTGGTAGGTCAGGCCAAGCTCTGTGCTTCCCTGGACCAGGCTGCTGTAGTTGAGCAGTTTATTTCATTCTTTCCAAGCAGAGCCACTCCAGTGCTGAGGACATGCTCTGTTGAAGGCATGTATTTTAAAGAGCTATGTTTCATCCATCGCCCTTCACAGATCCATTGTGCCCTCTCTGCCTTTTGTTTTCAAAAGGGGTGTGAAATAACCTCCTTTTTAGATAAGAATTTATCTGCTGGATGGCTGCCCATGCACCAAATCTTGCATTTGCTCTGCTTTGGACCAAGTCAGGTTTTTTGGTCCCTGTGGAGCTGTGCTCTGACCACAGTTTTGTTCCTACTGTGAACAGTAGCTGAATGAGTTTATTTGGAACCATAATGGTTTCAAAGGCCAAGAGAACAAATATACATGTGCTCTTTGCCTTTTGGTTTTAGTGGTGCCAACCCAGACGTGTGCCTCCGTATTTGCTTTGCTGGGCAAGGGACAAAGTACTAGTACATGTTACGGGTTATTGCTTGCACTCGTGGCAGGTCTTTTTCAGCCTGCTGAGCTGACCAAGCTTTGAGTCCACCAAAGGTGAGTGACTTGATTCGGGGCTCATTCAGATGTCAAGTGCTTGAAACCTTAGAGTAATTATAAACAGATGGAGTATGTGGAGACAGCTGCTAAAACTCGTTGTTCTCTAAACAGGATATCATGCTGTCTTTTTTAAGAAAACTGGTATCTTACAGTGTTAGAGCTTTTTTCTTTTTCTCTGAGCAGAATCCTAACTCTTGAGAACGATGTTTTGGCCATACTTTCTATTCTCATACTTCGTCCCATATGTCACAGTCATTTTCACAGCAGAAAACTAGATGGGTATTTTCATGTTCTCCCCTGCCTAGTGTGAAGAATCTACTGATGAGCTAGAGATGCCCACCAGTAACATCCATTGCTGCTGTGTCCCTCCTTTGCTGGTCGCTCACTCTGCAGGTTGAAAGATGGGCCTTGAAGGGCAGCAAATGCAGAGCTGCTTCTTCAGGCTCCATGGACCTTTTGAAGGGCTGATTTTTTGCTTTTGTTTCCCAGAAAAGAAAGCATGGGTTGGGTTTCAGTCGCCCTACAGTTTTTCTGTCTTCTAGGAGAAACTTCAAAATACAGTTAGAAGCTGTTCCCGAAGTGTTTTTAATGGAGGGCTGCTTTATTTTACGGATGGGGTGATTAGAGCAGAGATCAAAACAAAGTTCACTTAAAATTCAGTACCTTCATGGTCCGTAGGTGCAATGAGTTGGCTACATCTAGAAACCTTTTTTGTGAGCTCATGTTTTATAGTTACACATCAATGACTTGTAATTCAAGGAAATAAATGTAAAAATACTTAGAGGGCAGGACATAGTTTATAAAAGTCCAAGAGCTGATGCCTGTGAGTATGAAATATTATTTTGCATTATATTATACCACTGAAGCCACTAGACACATTCAGGAAACACTTACTGCAAGTCTGTGCCATTTTAGCTGAAGGTGCTGTGGAGGATTTGGAGCTCTCTCCTGTCATTCCAGCAAAAGATCCCCCTTCTGTTTGAAGCACAACTCCTCCAATCTGCAGTGACCTGGGAAATTATTTTAACAATTTATGTGTCTTTTTTCTATCGTTTTAGCTGTTTTTTGGAATTTGGGCAGAAGGCATGGTAATAAAACTCTTTTCTTTTAGTCCTGCAAAGTCTTATGACCACTATCCTTCTTGCCTTAGCCTGCCCCCTTGCCCGTTTTCTTTTTTAGGGTCCTTGTTTGGCTATACTACAGCAACAGTTACTGTAAGCAGAGGTGAAGAGAGATGGAGCTCAGGCTTTTGAGGGTCTCATTATGATGCTTAGAAATGACCCTTTTTGTCTCTGGAATCCCAGTTTTCTTTACGTAAGTTAAGACTTGGTGTTATGTGGAAACTAGAAAGTTAATTATGGAAAAGTCAAATATGTTTGTGCATCATTTTGAAAGTGCTTGTAATAGCATGAAGGATATCTTGTGTATTTTGGCTGTGTTTCAGAAAGAAAACTTTGTGTCTGTAACTTTATACTAAAAGTTTTTATTTTTATCCTTCAAATTATAAGGTGCATTTGAGAAGCGTAAACAAAATGAGACTGAATGTAACACAGGCAGAATTGCAAGTGGTGGTGGTTACAACAGAGGTAATTGTTCTGCCCAAATTATATCAATGAACCTTTCTGTGTTCTCAGTCCACACGTGGGAGTGAGAAATGAGAGGGGCTGGGGAGGAAGGGAGAGCAGGCGACAGAGAAGTGACCTGAACTTTTAAATCCCCTTTGGGAATTAAATCTGTCTTCATCAGAGAAAAAAACCCACCTTCTTAGTGTGTCATTTGGTACAGTTTCTTTTGTCCTTCTGCCTATTTAATGCATATTAAGCCTTTGGGAGCTAGAGGTGTTGGGCAGCATGCAAAGTGCTGTGAAAGAAACCACTGGCACTGTGCTGGGCTGGCCTGTCTCAGGAAATTCCGAATGAGTATAAATAAATGCTCTGTAGCAACCTCTGGGCTCCATGCCTGCTGATGTGTCAGGAATACACACTCCCTTTAAGGCAAAGGAAAGTGTGCTTCAGACTTAATTTCCTGAAAAACTAAATGCAGCGACATCTGAGGGTTTGCTCCTGGGTGGATTGGTGAGTGAGACCCTTGAACAGGCTATGGGGAGAGGTGAGATGCAAATGGCTGGCTCTGCTAGCGCTGCAGGCCAGTCAAGAAAAGGGATGGGGGCACCCCATGGTAGCAGAGCTGAAACCAGCCCTCAATGTTCTTACAGGATATTAAGCTGGATTTTTTTTAACGTTTTAGATATTTTTTTTTAGCAGTGCCTGGTTAGCTGGGCTGGCTCTCAAGTGCTGCTCTCTGATGGCAGTTTGCACTTGCAGCTTCACGCACCTCTGGCAGCCTCTTTGGTTTTGTTGTTAACACACACAGTAGTTTCCTTCCTTCGACAAACGCAGGTCTTCTAGTGGGAGATCAGCATTGTGAACACTCAAGTGAAGGCAGCGCTGCACCTATTTATTTTAAGGCATCGTTTCAACAGCAGAAAGGTAGCTGTTATTCTTAAAGTTGCTGATTTTGAATATTTTTCATACACTTTCAATTATAAACCTGGTTTTAGCTATTTAGAATGTACATATAGAAGTAATTCTAATAATGACCTTTTCCATATTTTCTCTTAATGATAGCTTTTTTAACTTTCTGAAGGAAAACAGATCAGCAGTCTGAACTCTTTTAAGTGCTGAGAAAAAGCTTTCAGTGTTTTTGGATAATGCAAATTGCTTATGCTTTTGAAGTTTGGAGGCAACACATGTCTTATCTCACAGAAGGAATCAGTACCAGATTAATATAAAAAAGGGTAGGAGGCAACAATTCCTGGTATTTGAAATATTACACTGATTATGCAGCACAAGCCATATTCCTCATGGAGGTAAGCATGTGACAAAATAATGTCCTTACAGAATTCATAAATACAAATATTTGTAGAGCCATACTTGCAGAAGACAATTCTTCCATTTTTTCCACCCTGTGCACAGCTGTAAGAGTGAAGTGTAAATCAGTTTTAATATTCCATGGCAGGTTTATATCCCAGGAGTCCAGGTTCTTTCCTGATGGTTACCTCTGTTAACAATAGCCATATGTATCTGTTCTCCACTGCTCACCTCTTCAGGGATTTATAGGCACAGAAGGGTAATGACATAATAAATCTGAAAATTTGGGTTTGTGTTTCAGTTGTTCTTGGCTAGAAAGCAAACATATCCTTCTTTGCTTGGGCTTCAGCAAGTAACACCGATGCACAGTTGTGTTAAAAGACATTTTCAGGCAAACACCAGGTTTGCATCCATGACTCCTTTGGTCCACATGGGAAGTGGGGAGATGATCTGAATGAGTGAGGGAAAAAAGGTAAGTATTTGGGGATTTACTCCTCTTTTGCTTTGCTAGCCCTCTGTCTGTGTGTTGTGAAGCCCATCCTATTATGTGGATGCAAGTCTTGGTCTTTGTATTTATTTTCTTTGTAATTTTTCTTGTGACAGTGCAGTGGTGTAAAGTAACAGGGGGTGATATATTGTTGGAAGAGTGGGGCAGGTATGACACATTTTCAAAGGTTAAGGGAGGTAGGGGAGCTTCAGGGTTTCTCCTACACAGCAGAGGTTAGCAAGGTGCCTTACCCACACTGGACCTCAACCTCATGTTCATCAACACTGTTAGCGCAGATCTATTGTGTTTCAAAACTGAGCTGCTCTACAGTAGTGTTGGGTAAATGGCATCACATGGCTTTCTCTTCAGCTGCAAGGAGATTGTGATTGGTAATCTACTGTTTGCCATTACTTACTTTGCCAGGCCTCAAGTTAGTCTGATTTGGAAAGTATCTTTAAATTGAAGGCTCTTAATTTATCACACCCTGAGCCAGGAAGTGTGCACACGGTAGAAAGTGAATGAAAGGCATGTCTCAGGGAATGATGAAGGGCAGTTCCAAAGTAGACAGATACTGTAAGATGAAAAAAATGCACATGGAATCAGGTGCTTGGAAATAATAAATTCATTCTGATTTGGATTTGCCTTGTTGGCATCTGGTTTTCAAATGTAAGTGAAGAGGACTGAGCTGCCCCCCATTTCAAGTCCAGAAGTCAAGGACACCTTGTCACACTCCTGCTGATACCTGAAAGAGCAGGAGACTAACTTTACCATGAGTAAATGAGCATTTTTCAGCGGAAAGGATTTTCTGTGGTTGAGCCAGCTAAGCCCCCATCACTATTTCAGTGGTTTTCTTTCAATGCAAGGCAAGCTCGCTCTTCCTCAGTTACATTTCTTGATGTGGCACATTGGTTAAAGTGGCATTGAATGTTTGGGAAATGCATCAGTGCAATGCAGCCAGTGCTTCTGACTTGCTTCTGACTTGCTTGATGGTGGACCTGCTGGTCACGCTTACAGCCACAGTACTCACAGTGTCTGGCTTATGACAACAGTCTGCCCAAGGGGCCACTGTTTTTAGATCAGCTTCTACTCAGAGGTGGCAGCGCTTTTAATAACAGCAGCAGCTCCCACTATGGTTTCTGCTCTGCTCTTCCTTGCTGTTGGTGAGGCAGTTGGCAGAATAAGGTAATGACTGTATCCTTTCCCACCCATGCCCTGCTTCCTGCCAGCTGTAGTTTGATTTCCCCTGGGACCTGTGAGTCAGAAACTGGGATGGAGGCAAAACAGACTAGTCTCTTAGTTTTGAGTTTCCGTGGTTAGTGGCCTTGGGGTGGTGCACGTACAAGATGCTCCACCATGGAACTGCCACATCTAAAGCTATTTGTTCCCAGAAAATGAGAGCAGTTTAAAATGAGCTTTATTGTTGGCCTCAAATAAGGGAGGTGTGAAGAATATAAAGCAGATTTTGTGCATTTTGATAAGGGGGCATATTGCAATCACTCTCAGGACAGCTGCTTGTGCTTTTTTATTTTTCCCCAGGAACATATTTATCATAAACAAGATTAATCCTTTATTCAGGGCTAATTAATTTGCATTACTTGCTTATAGTCTGTATTTTATCTTTTAAATGAACTTCTATTTGAGCTGCAAGTTTTCCAGTCAGAGATTCTATAAGTAAAAGTTTTAGATACTAAAAAGACTGCAGAGGGTTATGAGGTGTGGTCTTTGAAATGTGGTTTTCACTTTCAGCTCACAGAAATGATTTTTAGTTGTGGTTATATGAAGTTCAGATTAATTCTGTACATAACTTTTTTACCATATGAAAGAAGCCCTTTAATGGTGTAAAAAAAAGATAAAGTGACCTCAAAAAACCCTTTCCCAGACACCAAAAAGACTGTTTACTATATATATGCCTTTGGGTACAGGCTGGGACACATTCTGAGTATTTTCTGTGTGATACCAAAATGCTCTGTTTTTTGCAGCTATGAACAATAGTCAGTGTGTAGTTAGTAAATATGCAGCAAACTGAAACGAGTAAGAAAAGCCAGAGTCTTGTCTATAAGGTTAAGAAATACCTCTATGGTTTATGAATTGACCCTTGAGGAGGAGGTAAGAGTGGGACATGCAGACTACTGCATGGATCTGATCACCAGCACCAAGGTGAGAGCTGGGTCATTGGTTTTACTATAATGCTAAACAATTAAAATTTTTATTATGTTTTTTATTATAATGATAATTCTCAAATGGTGCAAAGCAACTAGGATTTTTCAGACTCAGAGGAACATAATTGAGAGACTGTTTTCACTGTGGATTGATCAAGTCAATGGAAAGACTTTTGATGCTTTTAATGGCAACTGCATTGTGGTTGTGATTGTTTTGAGGTTTTCTTCTATTGCTGTAATGGTCCTACTTCTTCTAGAAAGAGCATGGTACTAAGATTGCAGATCCACTCTTAAAATGCCTTCTTTTACCAGTGTTGTCTGGTAAATGTGGTGTCGTAGTCTAATGCCCTAGCGTTTGTGTTCAGGTGCAACAAAAACACAGCAGCTGTCTGAACCATCTTTCTTCAACATTGCTGCTGCTTATGTTCATTGGCTTAAGGTGGTGTCCTTAATTCACTTCTGTGAGGTTTACTATCTGAGCAGGAGCTTCTACATCTTGAAATAAAACCTATTTATTACACAGTGTTGTAGCTTCATCCTTTCTCTGTTATTAATATCAGGGAAGTTGCCATCCTCCATTTCTTTAGTACAACCCCTATCCCAAAGCACTGAGTATTTAGATGTCAAATTTAAAAGTGAGCTCCCCAGCTGTGGTATTGACATATTGAATGTTTAAAATAATCTAAAAACCTTATACAGATATTTAACCATTCTTCTGCAGCTCTTTTTTTTTTTTTTTTTTTTTTTGAGATTAAATTTGCAGCCAACATTTTAAACTGGAGATTTATTTATTTAGTAAAATGTGCAGCAAATGGAATTCCTCTTTAAAAGGAGAGCCCTCCACACTTGTAACTGTAGAGTTGGTTGTGGGGTCTGTCTCTCTGGATCTAGGGCATTTTGGTTTAGACTGTAGTACTCCATACCAAACAGCCTCAGGTGCATCAAGACTTAAATCCCGTTCAGCTGCAGGCATAGCTGTAGCTGAGTAATAGCAAAAGAGATGGCCTTTCTTAGAAGGTGGTCTTTAGTGGTTGTTTTTCCGTATCAGAGAAAGAGAGGAAGGGGTTATCAGCCATTTCTACACTATAGTGTGTGCTGGGCAGTTGTGCCATTACTTGTCCAAAACCAAAACACTTGATGCTCTTGCTGGGTCTGGCAAAGTATGGAAACAACTTACTGTTCCTGTAAGTTTCCCCCTCTCAGTTCTTTGAGAAAAATAAAATAAAAATCTGGTAGGTTGATTGACTGTATTTTGGGCTTTTCCCCACCTTTGAAAATAGTGGAGAATTGTTGAAAGCTAGTAATTTCATGGCACCTTCTGTATATTGCCAGCTGAAAGAAGCCTGATCAAATGAGTGTTCTGCAAGGGTAACATCTGTTTTCCAGATGGTTTTGTTGTGGTTGTTTGGTGTTGTTTTTTTTTAATTTACATTCAACTCCCAACACCAGCAAAGGGGAATGAAAGAAAAATTGTTAATTATTTCATTCTGCTTTTTCTTTTCAAATGAGCATTCAGCCTCATGTATTTTGGTTGTGTTCTGAAGAACAGAAAGAGGAAAGAACAAAAGTAGTGTTGGAGTGGAAGGAGAAGGGGAAAAGCATGAATTTCTTCTGCTGTAGTAGAATATCAAAAGCCAGAACTCTTTTTTGGTTGGTTTGGTGTGTTGTTGTTTTTTTAATCCCCTCTTTCCCTGCCCCAGAAACCTTTCAAACGGAAGTTGAGCATTTAAGAGTACTAGTTTGACACCATTTATGCCAGTGATTGCCTCTGTGTTTTTCCTCTGCAGCATTCTTTATGAATTGTCTTGTGCCATAACTCTGGAAGGAGACTATTATTCATACCATTGTTTCAGTGGAAAAGACTTCTTTAATAGCAGTCAGATCCAACATAAAAATGCTTCTGAGCCGATACCCTAACCAGATGGGGAGATAAGGCTTTAGATGTGATGTCTGTATTTTTCAAGGCACCTTAGACATCTAGCTTTAGAAATACGTCTTCACTTTCTTCCCTCTGTGCTTCCTGGGCTCTGCAAAGCAGCTTTACAATACAGTTTTCCTAGCTTGCAGCACCAGAACTCTGTGCCTGCCCATATTTCCACTGCTTTTCACTCACTCAGAAGTCTTGAAGCACATAAACTAAATGTCCTATTTTTTCCAGTTCTCCTGGTCTGGAAGCAGACATGATTAGTGTGGACTGTAGGGCTGACTGTAGTGTGGAGTGTAGGGCTGACTCAAAATGTTAATATGCTGATGTTCTTGTGTAGTGCATTGGATAGGATATAATTTAGTAGAAGTTGGCAAGACTGGAATGTTTGGACAGAGCCAGTCCTCCAGTGCAGGAGGCGAGAACTGAAGAGTGCATCTTTTAAATGCTGCTTGTGTCCTGCCCATGGTGATCCTGCAGCAGGGAGAGGGAAATGGAGTCTTTGTATACTTCTGGAGAAATTCATTAATAGCGACAGTACCACAACGAGGCCTCTGCGCTTCACAGAGTGTTTTACTTCACACGTACTGGACTAAAAGCATGATGGGTTTGTGTCTCGTTGCATTTAAAGAAAACTGGAGTGTCTGCAGCATTTCCACAGGCAAAAGTGTGTATGTTTGTGCATCTGCATATACTGTTTCTGTGCAACACAGTGCCATGATTAGTATCTGCCTGAGCTACCGCAGAGACTGGGGAATAATTCTTCTGATTTTAGCAGTGCCCATGATCAGCTGGCCAAGGATGAGACAAGAAGCCCAATAGGAGTGTTTGTACTACTCCGGATTTGCTGCAGTACTTCTGTGTGTGCTGGGGTGAATGGAGTAAGAATCTTTGGCGCACTTGAGGCCTCTGGAGATGAAGGCTTGCCTTTCTGGCTGACAGGCAAACTGATACAGCTTCCTCTGAGGTTAATCTGAGGTACCTGCTTGTGTAGCACTTCGTACTCACCCACCAATGCTAGGGAGTAAGGCATCCATGGTTCATCCAGGACCTAAGTCTTGAAAAGAAGAAAGGCCACACTCTTATCAGGGGTTTATTCATTTCCTTTTTATTATATATATTCCTTTTTTCCTTTTGGAACCACTAAAACCATTTTTATTGCTTGAAAACAGCGATCCATTTTGCTTTGTTCCATGCTTACCAGGCACACCCATTTTGGCCCTTTCTCTGAGGCAGCAAAATGCACAAAGGCTTGGCGCAGCTCCTGCACGCTGCATCGGTGTTGTGTGGTTGTTGGTAGATTGGGCGCCAGACCCTCGTTTGTCTTAACGTATCAAGAAACGTCTCCAGAGACCAACTCATAATGCTGGGATTGTGTTGGTGTAGGGGAAGTTGCAGGCAGCCAGCTCCGCACACAGTCTCGTGGTTGTGGAGTGGCAGATAGGAACTGTGTTGTGGTAGTGCTGCCAGCTTCAGCCGAGGAGCAAAGGGATTTCATTGTGAAGACACTGAGCTGCCTGCAGGTGTTTGTGGAGGGGTTTACTGAAGGATTCACTGCCAGTGTGATTATTTTATTACCATTATTTATTTTTTTATAGGTTTGTGTTGAGCAATCTTAATACTCCCCCATGAAAAAGAAATAAAGTATGCCTGAGCTTCCAGTTTGGCTCTCATGACTTAACATGAGATTTGCATGTCTTTTTAGAGGTTTTATGAATATTTTTCCAATGATGCATTAATTCCTAAGTCCTGGGGCTTCCAAACAGTCTGTTCCTCCCTCCCCCATCCAACTTTTGTGCATTGTGCCCAAGGACAGCTTAGAGGAGCTGCCTGACTTCACTGGTGTAGTGATGGGAGAATCAGAGATGTTGGTGGGTAGAAGAGAAGGACCAAGAGAAGCAGAGGAAAGAAACTGGGAAAAAGAGAAGAGGTAAAACAGATGGACCTTGAATTTACACTGAAGCGACTAAAAGCAAGCCTGGGATGAGGGTCAAGAGTATAACCAGATTTTGGGTTAGTATCGGTGGAGCAAGCAAATGGATTTAAGTATAGAAAATGAGTGAGAAATCCAAAGTGTGGGAAGAAGGCCAAGAGAGACTAGAAGACTACAGTGAAACAAGGCCAGTGTGAGAGTGGGGACAAACCTAGGGTGCAGGCAGGAAAGTGACCAAGCTAGGGCAAAGAGCTGTGGGGTATGGGAGGGAGTTCTCTGTCTGCAGGGAGTGGAGCCAGGATGAGAATCTGGGAACAGAGTACTGAATTTGGGAAGGAAGAGAAGTAATTCAGACAACATGCTCTGTCTCATTCTCTCCCTGTCAGTGGGAGTCCTGGAGATTTTTTCTGTCTGACATTGAGGCAGGCCTGCTGGAAGGAGCTGTGTGCTTATGTGCTTAAATATGTGTGTATGCATGTATTTTTGCTTCCACAGTGGTATTTAGATGGCTATTTTGGGTACATCTATAAGTAAATACCACACCATACTGAGACTCTGGTCTTTCAACAGAAGCATGTGGTCGGGGAGGGGTGTGTGTGGGGTTATGTTTGTGTCTGTCCATGCTGCAGAACCAAAATACCAATGTGCTTAGGTCGGTCCCCGTTCTGTGGCTCTCGCATGAGTCTGCCTGTGTCTGTGTCTCCATCCTATTCCTTTCCCGTGCTGGGGAAGGTGGGTTTTCACTCGGCAGCATCCTCCTACGTACTGCTCCGGGTGTCCTGTGGTAGCCAAAAGCATAAAGGATCACCATGAAAGCAGTTATACTGTCTGCAGACAAAGCATGCCAAGGAAACTGGAAAAACAGGAGCTCTTTTTCCCCCTTCTCCTGAAACTTTTCAGAACATTAAGTCACTTCCTGTAGTTGCAGTAAATCGAGAGTTTCTCTTTTGTTGCGCCCCCCCCTTCCCGGCTCTCCCGAGGCTTGTATTCCTTTAAGAGGAGCGGGTTCCAGACTCGCCTTTGAAAAACGAAACGGAGAGCTAAGTTCACTTCCAGCCTCGGCAGCAGCCAGCAGCGCCCGGCTGGCGGCGCGGGCCCCGCACCGGGCACGGTCGGTGGGCTCTGCCGGGCCGGGGGCAGCGGGCCGGGGAAGCGGATGGGCTGACGGCGATCGGTCGGTCAGTGTGTCGGAGGTGCGCGGCCGGCCGGGTGCGGGCAGCTGTTCCTTATGGGGTGAAGAAGGAGAAAGCCGGGCGGGAGGCAGGGCTTCGGCGTGTGACACATGAAGCTGGGGCAGCCATACGTGGCTGGAAAATTTGCAGTGTGGGGGCAGAGGCATGTGGCTAATTCAGGTAACCGGAAAGCTGGCTTTTATTATTCTTCCAGCTCATAACTCGCAACAGTTGGGTTTCTTTTCCTTCCTTTATATGTGGGACGGTAGGAGCAGGTTGTATAGCAGCTGTTTATAAATACTCAGCCCGAGGGAGCCCAGCGGATCCGGTGGAGTTTGTTCACATTGCTGTGAGGAGAGGCGAGTGCCCGCGTCCGGAGGGCAGGCGGGTGTTCCTCAGGTGCGCAGCGACAGTCTCCTTCCGCAGGGGGGGATTTGGGACCCCGCTGGAAGGGCATCCCGCTGCCTGTCCTGGGGCTGGGGGCTTCCTGCAGTTCAGAATGACAGGGGCAGAGGCACTGGTGGAAGTAACGTGAGCTCGGGTGAGAGCAAACTGGCATCGCTGCTCCTGCAGCAGCAGTTCGCAGCGCCATAAACCAGCTGCAGAGCTGTATACACTCTGAAGGGCATCGGTTGTGTAAGGAGCAGAGTAGGAGTTCTCCTCTGGTGCTCCAATGCACCCTCTGGAGAATTTGGTCTCTGGATGATTCATGCAGTTCGCTGTAATCCTGTGGTCGTCATGTGCCGGCATAGTGTGTATGAAAGCTTGGTGTGATACTGAAGAGTGGAAGTACTCGGGGAAGGACAGCTTTGAGCTACTTGCTGTGCCAGTTTTGTGCCCCTTTGGTAACAGTTCTCTGTGTATTCTTGTGGACACATTTATGTGTGTATGCGCTTCTCAGCATTTGAAAACCTACTGATTAACTTTTTAAGTTGATCGGGATTTAGTGTCAGCAGAAAGTTGGTCTGCTTGATGAGCTGCAGCAGCAGTTTCTGCCTCCAGCTGGCTGTGAGCACCCATCTTTCCGTGCTTGTGTTTCAGCATGCAGTTTAGTGATACAGTTTCTTTCCCAGTGCTGATTTTTATTTCTTATTTTCCAGAAAAAGAGGAAGTTGTTATAAATGGAAAAGATGAAAAAGAACGGAAGGACCCCTATTTTGTGGAAACACCTTACGGTTACCAGCTAGACTTGGATTTTCTGAAGTATGTGGATGATATACAAAAGGGGAATACCATTAAGAAACTAAACATCCGGAAGAAGAGGAAAGCCATACCAGCCTTGGCAGGTACCAAGAACTCTGGTAGCCAGTGCAGTGGCTGGACCTCCACGGAGTCTCTTTCTTCGTCAAACAGTGATGAGAATAAGCAGTCTTGTTTGACAGCAAAGCGTCAAGTAACCTTGTCTGTCTCTGCAAGACCCTCAGTTTCCTTTGAAGCATCTCCTTCCTACTTAACTGTTCCCGACATTAAGCAGCTTCCTCCTCCCTCCCCCCAGCCTCCTCGGCATAACCTCCTTGTAACAAAAACACTCATGGAAACAAGGAGGAGACTTGAACAGGAGAGGATGATGCAGGTCATACCTGGAGATGTCCGCAGGCCCCGGCTTTCCAGCTTTGGAGGCATGGGTTCCACAAGCTCCCTCCCCTCTTTTGTGGGATCCAGTGGGTACGGTCACATGTCTCAGCAGCTGCAGAATGGGTATCAGGGGAACGGTGACTACGGTGCCTGCTTCAGCTCCTCCTTGGGCAGTTCCATTCGTCACAGCCCCATGAGCTCAGGAATATCAACGCCGGTCACCAACGTGAGCCCAGTGCATCTGCAGCACATCAGGGAACAAATGGCAGTTGCCCTCAAGCGTCTCAAGGAGCTCGAGGAGCAAGTCAAGACTATTCCTGTGCTGCAGGTCAAAATTTCAGTGTTACAGGAAGAGAAGAGGCACATGATGGCTGAACTCAAAAACCACAGGAAAGCCGCTCAGAATGACACGTACGGTTTCAGAAAGCGATCCTACAGTGCAGGAAATGCAGAGCAGTGGGAACACATGTCTCAGGTGAGAAGAGGTGGAGAACTGTATATAGATTGTGAGGAAGAGGTGGAGAGTGTGGAGCAGAGCTCTCAAAGGATAGAGGAGTTCAGGCAGCTGACTGCTGAGATGCAAGCTCTGGAGAAAAAAATACAGGATAGCAACTATGAAAGTCCGTCAGCCTTTCAGGTTAACAGAGAAAGCCTGACAAAAGAAGCCCGATCTGTTGCTGTGGGTGCTGATGAGAACATGAATGATGTGGTTATATACAGCAGATCTGCAAGGCAACACAAAGAAGTAGCTGTGGGGACAGAGAAAGAAATGAGAGAGTGTGGGGTTGGGGTGACGGAGGCTATGCTTGGCTTGTCTACGGAGGTTGAGAAGGAGATAGAGCTTCAGCAGCAGACCATTGAAGCTCTTAAGGAGAAGATATACAGGCTAGAGGTTCAGTTAAAGGAAACAACCCATGACAGAGAAATGACCAAATTGAAACAGGAGCTGCAGGCGGCTGGGTCTAGGAAAAAAGTGGATAAAGCCGTGATGGCTCAGCCCCATGTCATCAGCAGGATGGTGGAGGCTGTCATACAAACAAGAGACCAAATGGTGGGAGACCACGTGGACTTTGCTGATACATCAGTGGGAAACCACCTTCAGATGAGCAGTGTGGGCACCTCCTGCAGACCTGCCGTGCAGAGTGTGGCTGTGGGCCCCGAGCTCCTGATGAGCCGGTGGCTGGTGAGGGAGAGGGCAGAGGTGAGAGACCAGGGCACAGGGAACCCCCTTGAGCTGTGCCATAAGGCGGTGGGTATAGAGACAAGTGTCTGTGAGGCTGGCATCAACACAGAGGAGCCGGCAGGCATGCTGGGTCCCCGCTGGGTGGCACAGGCAGCCACAGCGGTGATGTCTGTGGGCTGTGGTGATTGCTCAGTGGACGTGGTGGTTTGCACCCCCAAGGAGCACGTGTCCCGCGAAACTGCCACAGAGGCTGTGCTCAGCATGGAGGCAACAGTGATGGCTGTGCCTTCTATGGCTAGCCAAGGAACCAGCACTGCTTTGGAGATGGTGAGCCGGTGCACCAGCACGGAGGTAGCCTCCCTGGCGGACTGTGGGACAAACACTGCTCTGAGCAGCTGTGATAAACAGACCAACACAGAGAGCATGGAGACACGGAGCGTGGCAGTAGGAGATGGCCGGGTGAAGGACATACACGCATCTGCTAAAACACGTTCGGTTGGAGTGGGCACCTTGCTCTCTAGCCATCCTGGCTCTGAAAAGCCCTGTGCAGTAAAAACCAAAGACTGTGGCATTGGGCAGATAAACATTCATGAGAACTACCTGGTTGGTCTTAAAATGAGGAGCATTGCCTGTGGACCCCCTCCATTGCCAGTTGTGCCGCCTGGCACCAGGAGCATCGGAGTTGGTGGGGAGTCTGTATGCGAGCCAGTGAGTGGTCTGTTGGAAAGCCCTCTGCCTCCACCTGAGTTGAGGACAGGCTTGGATCACTACATCGAGCGTGTGCAGAAGCTGCTGCAGGAACAGCAGATGCTGCTTGCTGAAAATTACAGTGAATTGGCAGAAGCCTTTGGTGAGCCCCACTCCCAGATTGGATCTCTCAATTCGCAGCTCATCAGCACCCTCAGCTCCATCAACTCCGTCATGAAATATGCCAGCACAGAGGAGCTGCAGAGCCTGGACCTTCAGAAGCAGTGCATGGAGAGAAGCACTGCACCAGGTAAGCTCAGCATCTGGCAGGCATTTGGTCAGCTCCTTGCCAGAGCCACAGGTCAGTCACTTCCTCGGCTCTTGCTTAGACTAGAAGCAGGTGTGTGATCGTCCCTAGTGAAATGTAGAATGTAATGTCATTGCTGGATGTGTCTGTTTGGGTATTCTGTCCAGCCCACCACTGGTAACTGAGGAGAACACAAGTGATTTAATCTCTCCCAGTCTAGCAGACTCTGAGGGACCTGATGATGATGATGATGATGATGGCTCTGACTGTGCAAGAGAGGTGTCTAGAAGTATGCAGGGTCTGACCACTGTGCAAGGTGTTGACTTCACTTATAACTTCAAGAATATTCAAGGTTAATGCCTGTTGGTTTGTAATTTTGTCCATCCTTTAAACTTGGCATACAATTTTTAAACCTACAGTGTCAGATTTGACAGAGTTGAAAGTTGCATTCAGCATCTCTATCAAACTTGACTTGTTTCCACAGACATTTCCCTGGGTCTTGTAATGTTTCTTCCACTGCCTTCATTCCTTGTGCCAGATACCTGTGGAGTGCTTTCCCCATTCCAGCAAGTCTGATTGCTTTATAATGGGCAACTCCAGAGCACTTCACAGAAACCACATCTTGCATCTTCTCTGTTCCAAAAACTGTCCTAATGCCTAATTACACCCTCATGTTTGAAAGGCATGAGGTGTAATTACTGCTGATGGTTTTGGTGACACTCAGAAAAGGCAAGAATTGAGATTTAAGTACTCCTTGCATTTATTTATTAACTTTAATATTTTTATACAATTAATTTGAGGGATTTCTTTATTCCCTGGGGTAAAGTTGTTTACTTTTTTTTTTTTTAATTACTATTAATTTGGGGTGTCTGATAGTCTAGTTCAAAACTTAGCTATGTTTTCTAATACCTTATTGGTGAGCCCCAGCACATTACTGTTAAATGTAGAAATGGTGGCTTACTGGACACCAATATGTAATGCTCTAACTGTGACTGTTAGATACTGGCTTCTTGGTCCTGCCATACAGTGACTGAAACGAGATTTAAGGAAATATGAAAAACTTGTGCAAATTCATCTGGGTCATGGGTGTTGAATTGGGAAAAAAAATCCTGAGTAAATACCATTTAATGTCATTATAATATTATTTGCTAATGAACTGCTATATGAAAGCTCTTGCAGATTGTTTATGGTCTTAAATTTTACCTGGTTTTGTTAAAAGGCAGCTTGGTAAATCTGATTCTTTTCAATGTTCATGCCCTAAATGGAACCATCCATTAAATAAGCTGAAGGAAAAAGTTTAGCTTCCTGTAGTAAAGCAATAAGCAACATTTATGTAGTGATAAAGAAAACAGATGACATCCTGTCTGCATACATGCAATGTGATACTATGTATGCAATATTATTATCTTTCTGGTATGCACTTCGTATTTTGGGCTTCGTACAAGTAATGATACTATAATAATAAAGAGTATCTGGCAGACACCAGAAATGTCCTTAAAAACAGTCAACCATATTTTTTTTACTAGCTGTCAATCCTTAATTCCTTTCCCTGCTTTTACTACACAGTATCAAATTGTGTAGTCTAGAGATCTTAAAGTATTTAGACACAGGTGGAGCAGCGGATCATATTTTATAAAACCATTCTTACTTGGATTCAGATTTCACATTCTTGATAAAATTATTATAAAACAATTTTATTTTAACTTGTAATGCCATTCTCTTTAGCTGTGGATGCTGAGTGTAAAATCTCTTTATTTTTAGGCCCTGGTGAGAACTGCATGCCAGGACTGTGTGCATAAATCAATCTCTGGGCTATAACAGTTTAGACCCATAGAGAACTGGAGTGGGAAGGAGGTCATAAGCATGAAATGTTTCTCCTTTATATTAATTTCAAAATTATTGTCTTTACTGCATTTATCTGTTGGTCCTGCTGCCTGTTCCTGTGGTTTTACAGATGATGTGTTACTTTTATTCTGTAGAAAGATGTTTGCTGAATGAAGCACTAACTTAAAGTAAGCACTGGAACTAATAAAGCCCTTTTATTCCATGGATCAGTGCCTCATGATAGCTCTGGTATGCTTAAAATGAGCAATTGGGTTTAAGTTAGTGAAAGAAACATGACCTCACACAGGCCTCGATTTCTTAGAAAAACAGGCTGAAAACAGAGGCAGAAGTGTCTGGTTTCAGATTGACAGCAGTAGTGTTGTCTTTAATATTTTGTTCAAAAAGCACCCTTAGGAAGTACCTCCTACAGGTCAGGTCCTTTTAGGGCAAAAATACCTGAGCTGGCTTGGAGGCATGTGATTTGGGTACCAGTTTGCTGTGTTAAAAGGTTAATGGTCCATACTGCTTCTGATACTCGAGGTAGCACATCAGTCACATTCTCAGCTTTACAGATTCAGACCGCTGCCTGTGCTGAGGAGATGGAGGCATGCTGCAGGAGTGTCTCACAGCCCCAGTGCAGCTTGTGGCAGGCGATGGAGACACAGGCATGAGAGCTGGAGCCTGCTGCATAGGATGCAGACAGGCTCTGTCGCTGACTTCTCTAGGTGCAAGCCAAGTGGACCTCTGAGATGATCTCTGTGCTGGGTCCATCAGCAATGAGTATACTGCTTGTTGAAAAATAAACACCTTCACTTAGGTAACTAAGCAACTCCTATTTACATAAGCACTGTCTTTCAGAAGCCCTAGTGATGTCAGGGAAATCAAGCCTGCTTGTCAGATAGGCCAGTTTCCACTCTGCAAAGTCATGTTTGCCAGCACTGGCATCCTGTCTGTGTCCAGCTGGATAGTATGGATGTGGGCAACAAACCTAGATGCTAACCGATCTTTATTTTTAGACCAGACAGCATATAGGAGGACTAAGAGAGGCGAGTGTATTCAGATTCTCCATTTATCATTACAGAATTTTTGGGAAGCTTCATAAAGTTACAGCTGAGTGCATGTGTGATATGTTTTGCAAAGTATGAGACAGATCCCTAATGTCACTGGTAGGGGTTTTACCTACATGGACTTTTCGCAAGTCTTATAGATGGATGCCTTTCATAGGCAAGGAGTTTGCAAGGATGGTGTTTAAAAGCAATTCCTCTGCCGTTGCCCTGAAAAATTACCTGAGCATGTTTGACCTGAAAACACATGGATATTTGGCCTCAGGGATCTTTGGAGTATCAGATTTACAGTCACTTTTGGAGCAATCCTGACTGAGCACCCCAGTGGAAGCATTACACTAATCATCAAAAGGAAGGAGGCAGCTTGTTGAATTAAGACTTGAGGGAGTGAAAGGAAGTGGGAAGCAAGGGGTGTAGGAAAGTCTCATGGGTTAGGAAAACATGATATGCTATGTGGTGGGAAGATCTTTCAAGGTTTTCAATTTTCCATCTGGGATGGCAAGCTGAGGGACTGACTGAAAGAATCATGGTCGTCCCAGGAGCCCCTGGTTGTCCAGTTTTGGTGTGTGGGACTAATGAGATTTTGTGGCCATGGTTGTCTCTCTCTGTGTTGTCACTCATAATGCAAAACTAGCAGGGAATTGGAGAAAGCTGTTTTTTATTTCCGAGCTCTTCTATTTTATGAAGTTTGCAGACTCTTCTGTCAAAGACTGTTTGCTTGGCAGGTTGGCAGCCCCTCAGATGGCAACATGGACCATGTTAGTGCCTCTTCAGAGTTGAGGCTTGCCTGAGGCTCGGTGCCAGTGCTGTTTTTGAGGGGATGGACCCTGTAGAGCTCTGGGCTGCTAGAAATCACACTGGTTGTCTACATCCAGGCAGGTAAATGAAGCCCTCAGCTTCAGCTCTGCCCCAGATGTATGCTTTAATCGCCAGGTTAAGTTTCTGTATGGATGTGCTTGTTTGTGTAACAAACAGGATCCATTAGTGACTCGTATATGTGAAGCATTTTTCATACTTCCTGGGAGGTAGTGCCTGATGCAGAACAGTCATTCAGATGGTCCCATCTGTGTGCCACATTTGTTCATGCGCATGTCTGGCTGGCATCAAAGAATACAATGCCTCATCTCCGTTTTTCTAATGGCAGGTGGTATTTGTTTACCCTCTATTTGTGACAACTTATAAAGCTTAAATGCCTATGTCATTCAAAAATGGCAGCAGCCTCTGTATTAGGAGGTTGATATAACCTATCCAGTTATATCAAAAGAGAAGCAAAATCCTCGTCAGTAATTGTTCTATAAAGACATTATTGAAGTGAAACTCCATAAACCTATTCAAAAAGGTTTGACATACCTTCCATGTGTTAACACAAGCTTATTACTATTATCAATATTATCATTACAATATTTGCTGCTTTCATTTTGTAGCAGCATTATATGGAGTGCCACCTATCTCCTCACTTCTCTTTTGGTTAATAAAAAGCATCGTTTGCCAGAGTTTAAATCATTTTTTTCCTTCAAATCTACTGGTGCTTAGAGTCGTGAGCTGCAGCCTGCTAGCCTCTCTGTTGCTTTGGTAGAACCCCAGTTCTTTCCCAGTGCTATGGCACAGAGGCATGACATTCAGGCACTGAGCTTTGTTCAGAGTTCAACTCCCATGGTAACAGGCACATCTATAAATATTTAATGGCAGGAGATTCCCATTTTTCAGTGGAAGTGGTGGTGTATTGCAGCAGCAACGAAGCATCAGTTGAGATCAATTCCTCGTAAATAAGAAAGAAAGAAAAGCTCTGAGATGACCTTCTTGCTCTGCCCAGCACCATGAGCTGCTTTGATCCACCACTCATCAGAGAAATTAAGGATGGCTTTCACTGAGCTTCACACACAGTTGTCTTGGAAAGGAGAGCATTTCATAAATAAGATGATTAAGTGCTTCACAGAAGTGTAATTTTTTTTTATTCAGTCTTGTTCGATTAGAGGAATTAGTTTTGACTTCCAGTTTCAGTAAACAGGCTTCACAAGCTAGTTTGGGGATGGAAAGTAGCTTCTCAACACAAATAAACTGGTTAAAGAAAGAGTGAAAATGAGATTGTTCTTGCAATCTGACTAAAGGAGTCATCCTGCTAGAAGGAGCATTTTCCCTGGAGCCAAATGGTTGTTGAAACATTTATGTACATCTGGGCCCCAAGTGAATCTGGCTTCCGTCAGCTTATTATACAAAGGGTTTGTGTGTGGCAGGTTTTTTTTATGAAACTTTAAATTCACTGTCTTCTGACCTGGAATTGTTCAAAAGTATGTTTGAAAATCAAACTATGCTTAGTCTTCTGCAGGTGACACGTTTCTCAGGTGGATGGGTTAATATCAGTTGTTGTAAATGTTTAACATGTTTGCTCATCCACTGCCTTTTTATTTACCTTGGTAGAATGTTGGGTTTTTTTCCTCCAATACTTCTGATGTGTAGAGCAAATGGAAAGTGGGTTAAAAATTATTTAGATTAAGAAGATAAGTTTTTGAGGATAAAGCAACTTAGTAAGATTTAAGACCAATGAAGAACAGTTTGTGTTCTTCAATTACAGTAATTTCTAGGGAACTTGTTGCTACCATGAAGAAATCATTCAATGTGAAATAAGTTATTTCCTTGCTGTATATGCTCAGGACAACACTGATTCACTGTCTTTAATAAGGAGTGTATAAGCTGTATCATTCGCTGTTATAAATGTATTGTGCAAATAAATGCTTGCATTGATTAAGAGGTTAAAAATAAAATCTTTGTGTAGCTAGCACGTGGGCAGCAAACTTGTGCCCTTTTTTTAGCTAGAAGCCTGTGATGTTCCAGCCAGAGAGCTAGGTTCTCATCTTGATGGTATTTAATTCCTCTGGCATTGTTTGCACTTCCCCATTTTCAGTGGTTTAAAAGTATTGTCAAGCTAAATCATTTTTACAGTATGCTTAGGTTTGCTTCTATCAGGTTAATGGAATTTTTCAAAAGCAGGTAAAAAAGGCCAGACTTCTGTTATCACAGGTTCAGCAGAAATTCAAGGGAAGAAAATACTGTTTAAAACTTGCCCAGTGAATTTACATGACTGCTCATGCGCTCATAAATGAGAGGGAAGGTCTGTGGTTAGGAAGAGTAATAGCATCTTAACAACAATGAATGGATTTAATAGGTGCCACAAATGGCATGGATAATCTGGTGCTGATGCATACTAGTTTTGCTGTCACCCTGTTTTAAATTGGTGAGGTTTCAAAAGAAACACAGGTGATTTAGGAGAGGAGTTTCCTTCTAAAAAATTAAAACCAGATGCTCTCCTTCCCTCAAGCCACTGGGGGCTAAGCTACTGAAGATGCTCCAGTCACTTGTTTCACTCACACACAATTGATGTTTCACTCACACACTCACACACAATTGATGAAAGTAGCTTTCTGCATAAGGATTTATGAGCAGTTAAGTCTGCTAAGTTTTTGGTTTTGTCTTACCGTACTCCTGCTTCTAAATTACTAATGAACTTTTCCAAGATCCCCTACTATATTGCAAAACACATGTAGAAATTCTGCAGCACCACATTGTGCTAAACTACAGTGTATCAGTACTTACTTAGAAGTCTGCATTTGCCTGCAGCAGTAAACTAACAAAAGTCAGCAGGGTGAGTATACTGGAGTGGCTCTGGAGGCAGTGGCTGGCTAAGTGCTGGACCTGTTGGCTGATTTACTGTTGGTGTTGTGCCCCACGACCTAGTGTCACTGAGAAGGATCCTGTGCAAGCATACTTGAGATCTGTGGGAGGTGAGATGAAGAGACTATTTTAAGGTCTGTGTAGACTGGCAGTGATCTTCAGCCAAGGTTTCATTTCCACACTTGAGAAGCGTGCAGCACCTCAGCCCTGACAGCAGCCCTGCAGCCTTGTCAAAGGGTGAGAGGACTTGGCTCCTCCAGCTTTTTGGTTTGGGCAGCAGCTGATGTACCTGTTCAATCACTGAACATAGTGTTGGGTAGCACAGCTGCTTCCTTCATCTACTTTTCCAAGTGATTTGCAGTAGGTTGCTGCTCCCCAAGCATCTTTATGTTGACTGTCTTGGAATGCCTGAGAACTAATGTTAAATGCTAATTACAGCTTGTGGCATTAATCCTGTGTTTGGACCAAAGCTGTCTTTCCTTGAACCTCAGGTGGTGTAGACACAACAAGTGTGAGTATCTGACAGCTGTACTGGGAGAATGAGTGTACTGGCCAGTTTGTCTAAGGCACAGTTGTTTGTTGTGTGCTGTTTCTCAAGCCCTGACAAGAGGAGTTATCCTCTTCTGTCATGTTGTGGGGGCTGAGGATGGCACACCTTTTCTTCTTTGTTTGAAGGCATGGACCACATGCCCCAGACCCTGAACTCAGTGTGTTGGATGAACCAGGAGAGACAACCTATTGAGATGGCATCTTCTCACACTGGTGGCAGGTTTAGCTAGGAGAGAGATGTGAGGCAGGGAAGAAAAGTCTGCTGCTCTTTCCTTTGTCCTGCCCTGTAGCTCCCTCCCCAGCTGTGTCCCAGGGCAGAAGGGAGACACCTGAGGAGTTTCAGACTCTGGCTCTGGGTGGTTGAGCATTGCTGAAGGTAGGGGATGACGGGTCTCACCAAGGTACTGTCAGTTCACATGAGGCAGGACTGCCGCTCTGCCCTGCCACAGCCCTCCCAGCTGCCCACAGTGCTGCCTCACACAATGCCATTCCTGTCTCCAGGGCACACTGTGGTTATTGCAGCTCCTTCAGAGGAGGGCTGTGATGCCTGGCAGAGGACAGACAGACTGTAAACCTGACCGTAAACCCAGGCAGCTTTGGTGGCTTGGTATGTCTCTGCTCCTCCAGAGCAGGTTTCCTCCACTCTCTCCCCATGTCCTCAGTGGCCAGGCAGGAATAGAGGGGGTGACCTGGTAAAACCAGCTGAGGCAGCCACCACCAGCTGCAGTTGGAAGCAGTTACTCCATTTGGTACTCTTTAATTGTAGCTGTCACCACTTCAAGCAAGTGGAGGGAGAGGCAGTTTCCTTGTTTTTCAGCTAAGGGAGTTTAAAAATCATTGTTCTTGGCTCGGCACTCCATCACCTTGGCAGCCCTCTTCTCCTTGGCTGGCGGATGAGGGAGGGCGCTCGCTGATGGAAAGAGACCTGACTGGAATGGGTCACTGCTGTGAAGCAAGGAGAGATGGGGGAGCGAGGGCAGGACTTTTCTCTCTTAATTTCCAGGGGTGCATGTTTCATCCCAGGTTTTCTCTAGAGGGGTTGCTTCTACAAGGGAGGATGGAGGTGGCTGCTGCCTTCACCGCCTGCTTCCTTGAAAGGAGGGTTTGGGCTATATCCATAGTGACATGTCTGTCTGTACCCTGCTGTGTGCCTTTCCCAGCAGGTGGCTTCCCCCAGTAGCTTGGAGAAGCTATAAGCAATGGTGGAAGTGAGCAATAGATCTCATTGCTGGAGACGGTGACTTGGAAATGGATGTGGGGTAAGACGCAGGTGGAAACTTGGAGACTTGGGTGGGAACAGGAGCAAAGGAGGAGGAAGCTGTTGGGAAGAAGCAACATTTAGAAAAATCAGCTTCATCATGTCTTGTTACAGGAAAAAAAAAGTACTGAGGTGAAGCAAGAAGGGAGAAAGGCAGTCTAGCAAGAGCAGTAAAGATGTCAGCTGTGTTTCTGAAAGTGAATATTTGGAATTTACCCTACTACGCTGTGTTAGCATCCTGTGCAGTGCCACTCATCTATTTGAATATGTGTGGCTTAATTCTTGATAAATACAAAGGGAAAAAAAAAACCTATGGAGGGACAAGTGATTGAAGCAAGCTTTGAAAGAAAGAAGTGATAGTGTTTATATTTAAACGTTATCTTTTTTATCCTTGAAATGCTAGCGCTTGAGGAAAAGGTGTGTGTGAAAAAAACCCTACTGTGTTCCACAAACAAAAGTGTTTATGCAGCTTTGCACAGCAGTTGTAATAGCACAGCTGGAGGAACTCCAGGGGAATGTGTAAAAGTCTGTGTGTAATTAGCACTGCCTTTTAAACATACAATGGGAAGAAATGAGTGGACACCAGTAAAGGAGAAAAGAAAAATAACCCAAACATTGGAATTAGATTTACAAACAACTACTACCTCAGTAAAAAAGGGAAAAAGGAAAACAGAAAGCAAAAAGCAATGTGGTGGGTGGTAGTTTATTGCAGTCATCTCAGTAACTGCATAAAGTGTTTAACTTTCAGAATTAGTGGAATGCTGGCAAAAAATGAAAGTTTCCTGAGAAGTTTCTGCTCTCATGCAAAATGCAGTTTCTTAAAAACGAGTGAGATAAAAAGTGCTTGGCAGAAGGAACCTGCGGAGCCCATGAACATGCTCTTCAGGCACATCAGTGAGTCCGCACTGAGCCAGAGTGGCAGGACCTGGGGTCACTGAACAAACCAAAAGAGAAGGAAAAGGAAAGACCATTCCTTTCATCCATTTTAAAGCAAATATCGTTATAGTTTTTCCTTGTATTGTATATTTTCATGGAAAGAAAAACTCACAGGTTTTTTCCCTTATTTTCTGAAAGCGATCACACCCTTTTCCTATTGGATCCTCAGAAAAGAGTGTTGTAAAGTACAAATGTTGCCTTCTCTTTCCAGTTTGTTAATTACCCCTGTTATTACAGCATTGACGGATATGTTTTGGTCTGACTCCTTTGTGATGCCTTCCCTGGCAGGTGCTACTTTGGAGTACATCCCTCACGGCCAACTTGCAAACTCCCACTTAACTTCCAGTTTGCGATCACTGAAGTTGGAGCAAGACACTGTACCCACACAGGAGGAAAGGAAGACTCCCCTGGTGGAGGCTGTTCGTGGGAGGAAGTCCTTTTCTTCTCAGGACAAAACTCTCACTCCAATTAACCTGACAGATGACCAGCTTGCTTCTGGCCTCTATGGTAATAACTGGCTCGCATTCACCTTTCATCATGCTGATGGAGTCTGAGTACAAAGTACAGTTAAAAAAGGTTTTCAGGGTTCTCAAAATTGTGAAATCAGGGAAAGATGTGGCTATGGGGAAATTCACAGTACAGGACCCTGGTTAGTTTTTAAATGGCAGATTGTAGCACATCAGTGAAATGCCATTTAGTGTCTTCATGAGAAAACTGTACTGAAAGAGAAAGGGTTAATAATTTTTTTAAAACTTAAATTCACATGAATTATACACATTTCTGATGCTTAAAGATTGGTTTAACAGTTGTTTCAGTGAATACTGAAGTCTAAAAGACCAGTCTTGATTGAACCTTCCCATGCTGTTGAGTAGGTTGTTGTTAAATACACTGTCTGTATTAATCCGTTAGTTCCGGCAATGAACTGCTGTCATCTGACACCAAGAATTAAGATTTTAACAGAGCAGAGTAACCCATTTCAACATTAGAAGTCTTTCACAAATAGCAAAGAAAAAACCCCAAACCCACAAAACAAATAAACATGTGTTTTCTTAGAGTTTTCTAAAGCATAAAGGTTAGCAGCTGTTGGAAGACTAGTTTTCTGTTTCTGGAGTTAGTTTTGGAAGCGTTCTTCTGTATTTCTAATGTGCATCTCACAACATGACTGCATGTGTAAAAAGATCAGAAATCCCAGCTTCAGTTCATAAATTAAACAGAAACCTGTTTGTTTGTTTAATGCTGCTGCAGTCAAAGCCCGCTACAGATTTGTACTGATACATGTGCTTTGTCTCCCTTTTCAACAGTATGTACTAATAATGAAAACACACTCAAATCTATCATGAAGAAAAGGGATGGGAAGAAGGATTTGAGCAACACCAAGAAGAACCTGCAGTTCGTCGGCATTAATGGCGGGTAAGAGTCATGCTTCCAGAATATCTGTTGCTGTAGCCTTTTCACAGTGGGAAGGATAGGAGGAACCCAGGATCATATGGATAGCTTCTGCCTTTTCTAGATTTCTGCTAGATAAATACAGAAATTTTGCTACACAAATACAGAAAACAGTATGGAAAATTATCTTACTTAAAATATTACTTACCTTTAAAGAATATTGCACATAACTTAAAAATGGTATCACCAGATTGTTTTTACATAGCTTTTCTAGCCCTTTCCTCAGATTAGATTGTCTTTAGTACAAATGCATTGTGCAGTATATAGCCTAAATACCACAATTACTTCATTTCATACATAGTGACTAAAAGTATTATTACTTAAAATGGGGGAATGTTATCACTCATATAAATCTCAGTTGTACATGAGAAGAGGAAGCTTAGTTCATTAACTCATCAGCTGCTGAGGTTGGTGATGTAAGACAATTCATTAGAATCAGCATTGTCCAAATCACTTACACTGACCTAAAATACCAACGTGTTTTGGATTGTCACAGGAAAACATGTTAAAATTGTGGCTGTTACCTTTAGATAGGTTTGTTAGCTTTCCTGCTTATATCTGCCTAGTAAGGTAAAATGCAGTTACTCTGAACAAAGTAATATTATTTTGGAGCTAAGGCAAGGTCAGACAGAATGTTGAGTTCTGTTTAGAAAAGGTTTTCTCACTACACACTGTGCACACAAAAAGCAGTGTTAGCTGGCACTGACACTGAGTTCAGTAAGTAGAAAAGGTCTCTTGAGTAGAAAACGGCAGGACTAAGCCTTGGCAAGATGTTTTTCAACTTGCACCAGCGCAAGTGGGTACCAGCCACTGCTGAAGGCCACTGAGCAAACACCCTGCCCCTACCCAATCTCCCCCCAGGTACGAGACGACATCCAGCGATGACTCCAGCTCTGAGGAGAGTTCCTCCTCAGATTCAGAGGAGGAGTGCGAGGGCCATGAGTATCCACACAGCCGGCACACAGAGGAGGGGCAGCCAGCCCCCCATGCTCCCGAGGTTTGCACCATGGGGCCAGAGAATGAGAGCACCTCCCAAGAGTGCGAGGCTGAAGAGGTGGAAATCAGAGAGAGGTAGGCTGCTAACCCTCTCCCGAGTACCTCTGTGGCTGTTACGCTGCCTCGTTGCTTGGGGCAAACCATGGGCTGTGCCAGTACTGGTTGAGAATGCACCAGCCCCATCACTGCTTGACTGCTGCCCACTTCTCTTCTCCTTAAGCAGGTACCCAGATGTGCTTTCATGGTAGAACAACCATGTTGCGAGCAGGAAGAAGGTGTCAGAGGGTGTCCTTTCCAGTGGCTGTCCCCAGCAGCTTTAAACGGCCCATTTATAGGGAGATCCAGATGGCTCCCTCCAGGCAGAAGCTGTCACAGATCACAAACAGCACTCTGGGAGCAGGCAATGCCTGGTCTGTAAAACAATAAGTAAGCAAATGGGCCTTGAACCATGCACACCAGGTCAGCAGTCTGCTGGAAGTGCATCTTGCATTTGCACCTTCCACATCATCCTAGCCATGGCTGGTGCTGCTCAATAAGGCAGTGGGGTACAAGTAGCAAGGAGCTCATCCAACTCTGAGGTCATATACTTCATACAAGATCATATACTGTGATACACATTAGGGCTGCTGTCATACCACTGATTCAGCATTTCATGTCTAAGTTACTTTTCACATTGATGGTGATCTGTGTAGGGTAGCATATGACAGGCAAGGCATTTTTCTTTTTGTGCATGGAAAGCAGTATGGTGAGTTTTTACTGATTCTTGATTAGTGAACGGACTAAAAGTATGAACAAAGATAATGAAGGGGTATTATACTGGGTTTGCTAAATGTTTACAAGTGTGTTAGCTTAGAAAATTATGTAAGTGGAATCTAGGACAAAATATGTCATGTTTCACTGGACATAAACTTATCAAACTTATCTGTAATTATCAACTGCTAAATACAAGAGATGCAGAAATTAATAATTAAAAGCCATTCATAGGCCTTGGAGCTGTGAGTTTTGAAGTGCCCTGAGCTTTATTTATACAGTACTGTAGGATGGCCTGTTATTTTACAGGTGGCATAAAAAGATGGTCAGTTTCACAGAGGAGCTCTCTGTATTTACCTTAGCAAGAGGTGAGCGTGAGGAGGAGCATCAGGACAGCTTAGATAGCCATGTATACTTGGGGAGCATGTTCTTTGCAAGCTGGCTGCCCCAGCAATGCCCTCCAAGGGGAGGAGGCAGGGCGCATGGCCACGTGGGACTGAGCGTGGTCCATGAAACAGTGGAGCATTTCATTGCTCTGGAAGGAGCAGCAGCTGGCTTGTAACACTGGAGGGCTAAAATGCCTGCCATCCACACATGAGTATGTTAGACTCTCTGTTTCTTGGGAGATTTTTCCAGGAAAGTTGCCATTATTTATGGCAGGTTGTAGGCAGAGATGGTTTGGCCACAGCCTCGTGTTGGCATGGGCATGGGCCTTCTCATTTTCAGCTTTTCCTTGAGTTTTGAAATTTGTGATACAAAGGGGGCAGAAGTGAAAACATGAAAGAGGCCTGAGAAAAGAGATTGAATTTCCAGCGTGGAAGGGATGAAAAAGGCTGGTTCCAGTGAGCAGGAGCTGGCAGGAGGCACTGACTGTGCCCCTTCCCACCAGCTAATTTCCATCAGAACTATCATTATTTCCTCAATAAGGTAATCAAAGCACTGGGTACGTAATACATGCGCTGTGGTCATGCATCAGTAGGTGAGAATTTTCACTAGAAGCGTTGCCAAATCTAAAGCATGGAAGTGATGTGTCACCTTCTCTCCGTTCCCACTGCTCCTCCTTGGTACATCTCCGCTTGCTGTGAAGTTAGTCCCTGTGGAGAAGAGCTGCCAGAGCAGCTTCTGCATTGCAGCAGCTGATGGCTTGCCTGGAAACATTCATTCCCACACAACTTTAAGAAGAGTGAATGTTTCTATGCTGAAACATCAAGAGAAAAATTGAAACATGCCATGTATTTTGCTGTCTTCCTCAGATATGAACTAAGTGAAAAGATGCTTTCTGCCTGTCACCTGCTAAGAAACAACATTGATGACCCGAAGGCGTTGACCAACAAAGATGTGGTAAGCTGTAACAGGAAAACTTCAAGGAGCTTAACTTGTGGTTTTGCAGGACCAGCACTGCAGTGTCTAGGCAGAAGAGCATTTCAGCTTTCCTGGAAAAGTCAGAAAGTGCTTTTTCTATCAGGACTTCTTTTCCAAAAGTGTACTTGTGCTTTGTGTGCTGGGGTGTTGTCATCCCAAGACACACATGTAAAAATCATAACATAGAAGTGCAGTTTCAACACATCTGTGCCTTCCCATGCTATTTTTGTAAGTGCTGCTTTAGCATGAGTCTGGGCAGCTCTCATTAAGAGACTGTACGGGGTGAGGAGCCTGTTTATTCCTATGACAAAAGCTCAAGAGTCTGTTCTTAAACTAAAGTGTTCTGTCTCCTGAGCACAGGAATACTGTTTCTGTCTCACTAGACGGGCAGCTTTTATCAATGCAGCAGAGAGTAAGCAGGATTAGGTGTTATATTCAGTCTCAAGAAATAAGGTGTCTCATATAGGACTTGCCTGTGCTACTTTGTGAGGGCAATCTGAAATCGAAGGAACACTGCTTATTGATATGAAATTGAATTCTGTATTTGTTACAGTTGTGTGGTGATGTAAAGGCAACAATCCAGTGCCAGTCTCCTCTACCACAGAACATCTGCAGCTTCTTAAAAGACAATAATATTGCCTGTGTCCAGTTCTGACATTTGTGGTCCAGGGAATGTTTTGAAAAGTTGTTTAATACAGTTGTGATAGGTAGTTTTTAATTCTATTTCAGTCCTTCGGGAGTGTAATTTAGGCATTTAAAGAACTAACACTTCAGGTCCAGTTGGAGTTGATAGTGTCAAAAATGGCACAACCATCTGATAATCTCTCCCTTGGAAGTGGAATTTGAATGTATATTTTTCTTTCTTGTGCTTAAAATGTTTGCTAGCACAAGCGGTGCTTTGTAACTGGAAACTGCAGACAAATCACCTCTTGTTCTCTGTTTGTGATAAAGAAGTCTCGTCAAAAAAAGATAGGGATCTGTATAAATTGTCCCAACTTCTTCCAACATACTCAGCTCTTGTAGCTGCTGTTTACATCAGAAAGGGCTACAGACTGCTTCTTTTGGGATGTGATGGATTTCTTGAATTAAAAAAATGTACCATTTACTTAATAATGCACGTGATGCTGTGACTAAAAATAATTCCGTAGTAAATAATTTATTAGGCACTTGGTAGTGCCTAAAATAAAAACTGTATTTATACTGTGCTGTTATATGACCACTTTCGTGTTTCAGCTCTCTGTGATTACAAGACACATGGTCTCTTAACTCAAATGGTTGGACCTCATGAGTTTTTATTATAGTAGTAGTGATGTAGAATATTCTGTGTATATGTATATGTATGTAGTACAGATACATATGTAGTATTGATGTGTGTAGTATATTCTTCTTTTACCAGATATGGGCCCCCTCTAGAGCTACTGGTATAGGTCCTCTATGCTTTCCCCGAAGGCTAGAGAAATGTGCTGTCTGCTCTGCAAAATTGTCCTTGAACTTACTGCCCACTTTTCAGGAAGGTGTTTATGAGAAGAGAAGGCAGACATGGTGCTGATTCCAGGTTAGAGAAATTGTCTCAGAAGGTCAGAACTAACAGTGACTGCAGGAGCTTCTTTGGCTCACAGTTAAATCCACTCCCAACAGGCAGTTACCTGGCCAAAGAGGTTCTTATCCCTCCACACTCAGTGACGGAATCACAGAATAGTTAGGTTTGGAAAGTACCTTAAGATCATCAATTTCCAACCCCCCTGCCATCAGCAGGGACACCTCACACTAGACCATGTTACCCAAGGCTCTGTCCAACCTGCGAGGGACGGAGGATTTACCACTTCTTTGTGCAACCCATTCCAGTGCCTCACCAGCCTCACAGTAAAGAACTTCCTTATATCTAACCTGAAGTTCACCTGTTTAAGTTTAAACCCATTATCTCTTGCCCTGTCACTACAGTCCCTAATGAAAAGTCCATCCCCAGCATCCCTATAGGCCCCCTTCAGATACTGGAAGGCTGCTGTGAGGTCTCCACACAACTTCTCCAGGCTGAACAGCCCCAGCTTTCTCAGCCTGTCTTCATATGGGAGGTGCTCCAGTCCCCTGATCATCCTCGTGGCCCTCCTCTGGATTTGTTCCAACAGTTCCATGTCCTTTGTAGGCTGAGGACACCAGAACTGCACACAGTACTGCAAGGGAGGTCTCACGAGAGCAGAATAAAGGGGCAGGATCACCTCCTTCGACCTGCTGATCATGACCCTTTTGATGCAGCCCAGGATACGGTTGGCTTTCTGGGCTGCGAGCACTCACTGCAGCCGGCTCATGTTCATTTTCTCATGAACCAGCACCCCCAAGTGCTTCTCTGCAGGGCTGCTCTGAATCTCTTCTCTGCCCAACCTGTAGCTGTGTCTGGGATTGCTCTGACCCAGGTGTAGGACCTTGCACTTCACACTGTTGAACTTCGTAAGATTGTCACTGGCATGACCTCTCAAGCATGTCCAGGTCCCTCTGGGTGATATCCCTTCCCTCCAGTGTGTCAACTGCACCACACAGCTTGGTGTCGTCGGCAAACTTGCTGAGGGCACATCAATCCCACTGCCAAATCAAACCCACTGCCGGTGTCACTGACAAATATGTTGAACAGGATCTGTCCCAACACTGACCCCTGAGGGACACCACTCATCACCAGTCTCCATGGGAACAACTCTCTGCAGCCATCCAGCTAATTCTTTATCCACCGAGTGGGCCATCTATCAAATCCTTGTCTCTCCAGTTTAGAGACAAGCATTTTATGCAGGACAGTTTTGAACGCTTTGCAAAAGTCCAGGGAGGTGACACTGAGTGCTTTGTGCCCATCCATCAGTTCTGTGTCACCATCATAGAAGGCTACCAAATTGGTCAGGCAGCATTTCCCCTTAGTGAAGCCATGCTGGCTGTCACCAAGCACCTCATTGTTTTTTATGTGCCCTAACATGATTTCCAGGAGAATCTGCCCCAAGATTTTGCCAGGCACAGAGGTGAGACTGACTGGTCTGTAGTTCCCAAGATCTTCCATTTTCCCTTTCTTGAAAATGGAAGTTCCCTTTTTCCAGTCATCAGGGAAAAAAAATCATGACTACCATGATTTTTCAAATATGATGGACAGTGACTTAACTTCATTTGCCAGCTCCTTCAGGACCCGCAGATGGATTTCATCAGATCCCATGGACTTGTACACGTTCAGATTCTTAAGATGGTCTCAAACTTGATCCTCTCCTACAGTGGGCCCAAGGTCTTCATTCTCACAGTCCGTGCGTTTGCCTTCCAAGACTTAAGTGGCTTGGGCAGAGCACTTGCCAATGAAGACTGAGGCAAAGATGTCATTGAGAACCTCAGCCTTCTCCAAATCCAGCGTAGCCAGTACTCTCATCCATACCAATGGGAAAGTTTATCCTGAATGTCTAGCCTGCATCTTCTCATTGCAGCTGAAATCCATCACTATTACAGCCATCCCTCCTGCAGTGGAAGAACAGGTTCTTTCTTTTCTCACTGCACAGCCTTTTGCACTGTGAAAATGCTATGGGGTTCCTTTCCACAGCTGTTCTTTCAGCAGAGCATCTCCAGGCCTTCCTGTATGTCCCATAGTTCAGATTTCCTTGACTTGTTCTCACTGCTCATGTTTGAAACAATTTCAGCCCAGTCTTTCATGTCATTCAGTATTAGGCCAGCCAGCATAGTCCAGCGGCTTCCTTCATGGTGCTAGGCAGTGAGAAGGGGCTGCATCACATGCAATGGAACTTACAGATCTGTTTATTCAGCCCAAAACAGTATTTGCCTTTTCCATTACAATGTGATGTTGTTGGCTCTGCTTCAGCTTGTGATCTTCTGTACTGCCCAGCTCTTCTTCAGAACTGCAGTCCAGGTAGTTCTTCATGCATTTGATAATTCATGCTTTGGAACTGGTCCTAATTGACTTACCATGCTGCTGGTTTAAGCCCCCAAGAAACATGCATTCCCACTGCTAGTTTATCAGTGATTTATAAACTTAGTCAAGTATTTCATGGAGATAGTTCACTGGTATTTGGTGCCCTGGGAGTAATCTCATCCTAAAAGACGGTGTCCTCAGAGGTGAACCATTCTTGAAAATGAGATTAAATGAGAGGAGGTAAACAACTGGTGTTGTAAAGAGGGGTTTAGTCAGAGGGTTTAGCTTCAATCTGTACAACTTGTTTGTGAGCTGAATGCTTCCCACATTTGACTGAAAAAGGCTTGACCTCCTGCACGGCTGACTTGTGGGATGGAAAATCCTGTAAGTAAATTGCCCATATGTAAATTTTTCTGTCTTGGTTTTGGCAGAGGTTTTGTTTAAATACTATCCAGCATGAGTGGTTTCGTGTCTCAAGTCAGAAGTCAGCTGTCCCTGAAATGGTTGGAGACTACATAAGTGCTTTTGAAGAGATTTCTCCTGCTGTCCTCAGACATATCATCAATATGGCAGATGGAAATGGAAACACAGCTCTGCATTACAGCGTCTCACATTCTAACTTTGAAATTGTGAAGTTGCTTCTGGATGCAAGTAGGTTGACTTCTTTGCATAGTTTTTTTATTATTATTTTTGGGTTTTTCAATCCTCGTGGGTGAAATTCTTGATAAGCAAGAAGTCAAGTTTGGGCTTCTTCCAGCAGCTGTTCTGTTAACACTCACATGGTGGCTCCCTTGTGTACTCTAGAATCCTTGTTTTAGTGCTAGCTTTGGAGGTAGTGGTGGTGATGGCTCTTGAAGAACTTCCAAAAACACTCAAATTATATACAGAGTTGACCAGTGTTTGGGACAGATGGGTGGATCCCGACTCTTGCACTGTAGTCCAAATTTAGCAGCACCAATGTCCAGCAGTTCTCTCTGGAAGCAGCAGAGCTGCTGCTGAGCCAAAGGTAGGAGGATACTGGTGGAGGAAGATGCACTGAGGTATAAACATCCATGTTAAATACTCAAACTAGACTAGCATTATCATACTAAAGCAATACAGAAGCTTTTTCTGGCCACCATCTTGACATGTCTCTGCTGCTTTCCTGAAACTGGAGCAATATGGCATTCTGCCACACAGGAGCATTTTCCTGATCCACGAGCAATGTGGTGATGTTTCATGTGGTTGCTTTTGTTGTTGATCTTTTTCTCCATCATCTTGCCATACAAGTGCAGAGAGGGTAATGGCAGAGGGGAGACTCCAGAGTCTCTGCTCTTTCCCACATGCACTAAGACAGAATGTGTCATATTTTGGAGGTGGTCCCAGGCAGGATGTGCTCTGTGTGGGCCTCGTTTTGCTCACTAACTGAAGTTTCTTTCTCTAATCTAGTTGGTCATGAAGCTTTAACTAGGCAAAGGACATGGCTAGAGTGGTAAGCCTAGCAATATTTATAAATCCAGAAGGGTAGCATCAGGTAAACAAGGATATTAATGATACAAATCTCAAGTTTGATAACCCAGCACATCTGTCACATATGCCCAAGACTTGTGTGCAGGAAAGCAAGCACTTTGAAATCTCTGGTCCTGTTTGAAGGCAGCCAGTTGGGAAGAGTGAGTCATGGCAGGGGAATGCAGGGAATGTCAGGAACAGAGTGAAATGCAGCAGGCTGGCTCTTCAGCACAGTGGTGGAAGGGCTTCCCTGGCTATCTCAGGGTAGCATGAGTATGTTCATCTGTTGCTTCAAATCAGGACTCCTGTAGCTTACAGCAGCTGGTGTATTCCTATGTACACAGTGGGTTTTGACTGTAAAATCCAAAACTATGACTAGTGCCAGGTATGCAGGAGCACATTGCACATGACAGCACTTGGGAAATATTTGTGAACAGGCAGATTCCTTCAGGTTTTAACAGTCCTCCTCTGGACCATGTCTAAGTGGTCAGTCACTGTTTGCAGTGTGATTATTATCACAGGCAGATTCTTGGTCCAAGATCTCTCTGTGTGTCCACTGGGAAGAACAAAATGCTTCTCCGTATCACCGTGCAGTATTACCAAGAGGACATATAGAAAAACAGCTTCGCTTATTAGCCATACAGAAAAATAATCAAAATGTGACCTCAGAAAATACAGCTCTGCTGAAGTAGTCTTAGTCAGGGTAGGAGAGCATCACATCCAATAAATGCTCATTACTCATGAAGTAATGCATGTAGCAGTGTCATGTTTGGTGGCTTCAGTGGCTTCACAGTAGTAACTTCTGAAAGTAAAGTTGGTCTAGTGGTTGGCAATGAATTTGAAGAGTTTCCCGAAACATTTTTGCTTGTTAAGGTATCTCTGATGCAGTTTAACTCCCAAGTCTAGAGGTAATGTTGATTTAGGTCTGAGTCTTTGCTTTCAAATACAATGGGTACACTGAAAGCGCTGCTGCCTGATAAACTAATAACCTGCTGGATTTCTGCAGAATAAGGAAGAGAGACATGCTGGGAGTTAGACTTGAATGAAAAGGAGAACTCTTGTCAGTTGCTTGCACTAGTCAGAGGACTTCACTGTAGTTGTTCCCGGACTACTTTTGTTCACAGATATTCTGTAGAGCTGAAAGCTGTCTTTAATTGAAAGGTTTTTTCTGCAGCTCCAAAACGTGTTGAAGTAGATTTGCAGATCTTTAAAACAACACCGATGATAGGAAAATGTTTGTGCTGAGGAGAAACAGCTTTTTCCACTGACCATGTTGCTGGGCAATTTTTGTTTTGCAGTGTGGATCCCCTCAGGAGAGGAGCTTAAGACTCTCATGGTATTCCTGGGACCCCATTGCTCACGTCAAATTTCAGACCACTTGCTCATACAAAAGGAAAAAAATGCACAAAGAAAGCCCTAAATGATGATGTATAAAATGGCTATGTGCTCTCCTTTGTGTTGCATGCATAGAAGAGAACCCTTTTCTTTCTCAGGCTCAAGAACACCCCTGTTTATTTTTTCTCTTTCCCACTTTCCCTTGAATTGCTTCCATTATGACAGCAAACACTCCTTTTTATAGGCTCTCTACTAACAGTTTATTCAGTTCATTAGCACAATTGCTGCTTTTGGGGTTTCTGCTTTCCAAAAAAAATTATCTCATCCCTCTGCAGATGTCTGTAATGTAAATCATCAGAACAAGGCTGGCTATACCCCCATCATGCTTGCTGCGCTTGCAGCTGTGGAAGCAGAGAAGGACATGAGGATAGTGGAGGAACTGTTCAGCTGCGGAGACGTGAATGCTAAAGCCAGCCAGGTCAGTCAAATGGTTCACAAGACACCATTCTCACTCTGGTGTCTTTTTATCTTTCCATGCTCTTATCCCTGCTCCGTTGGTTCAGCTTTCGCACTTGTCTACTTTCACCCTCTGCAGTCTTTGATGTTTGTGTATATGGTTTTGATTCCTATATACAAAATGGAGCCTTGGAAAAACAGTTGAGCTTCAGGTCTGGATCTCTTCTAAAAATGAGGATTGAATATTATGTGAAAGAACCATTACTGAGTTTTGGGATGCATTTACAAATTCTGCACCATTTAACTTCTTCAAGGGAGCTCCAGATGTTTGAAAATGGATATGCTATCTTCCACTAATTTAATAAATAGCTGTGTCAGTATGGGATAGATTGTTCGTAAAAGGTATTTAAAAAAACAGCAAGCAGGGCCTTGACTGTGCTGTATAAAATAACAATCTTTTATTTCTTTTTTCCCCGGAAGAAGCACTGCTAAGAAATAAGTATGTGTGCTTTGCCACTGATTATCTGTGTAGTTATTTCATTCTCCTCTTCTTTCCACGCAGGCTGGTCAGACTGCACTGATGCTAGCTGTAAGTCATGGGCGGATAGACATGGTTAGAGCTTTACTGGCCTGTGGTGCAGACGTCAATATCCAGGACGACGAGGGCTCGACAGCTCTGATGTGTGCTAGTGAGCACGGACACGTAGAGATTGTCAAACTTCTGCTGGCTCAGCCTGGGTGTAATGGCACACTGGAGGACAATGTGAGTCACCTTTCCAGATGGTGCTGCATCAGACAGCTTCTCCACTCTGGAATGTGTTTCTAACTCAGGTTTTCTTTATTCAGTGGAGAATTGCTGAAATCTAGTTACACGAACCTCTGTCTCACAGTGCCAAAGTACCAAGTGCATGATGCTCTGCTTAGTAGTAGCAAAACTTGTGATTATTTGGCTAGGATCTTTGCTTTGCTAACAGACCTACCCAGTAGCAATTTCTATGGTTAGGTGTAGGTGTGCAGGAACTGGAACAGAAAATAACATTTTGTAGCTCATGGTGAAATGTCTTTTCTTCTCATATTCCTTCCCCTGTTCTCAGAAGTCTTCCAATTTGCAGTTAGAACCTTATCTGGTGACTTCACAACCTTGCTTTGTTGCTTTTCCTTGTCCATGGCAAACATCAACCCTAGAGTTCTCTTCATAGGATGTTCACACAGTGTCTTCATCATGACTTATTAAGAGTACTGGTTTGGTCTCAGTCATGAAGCCACATTGTCCTGACAGTAAACAAGATACAGGCTATAACTTCAGTGGCATGTGGGACACTCACCTTTCAGACACTACCAGCAGACAATTTGATCTGTAGGCTTCTTAAGCCTGCAAAATACTGACTTAGCAGATTTCTTGCCAGTAGTATGTTCTCATTAACAACATGACCTCTTGGGTACATCTTCCTACTGCTTTACTCACTGAGCACTGAAATGGAGTCTGTGTTTGGGATTTGGGGGAGCAGAGGGTGGTTATTTCTTGAAGCTGTTGCAGAGGAGCAGAGACATCATTTCTGTTCATTCACTCATCTGCAGGAGGAGGCTCAGTTGCCTGGTGGTTCTAGCAGTGTGTAACTGCTAGCTTGAATATAAGGAGGCCTCACTATAACAAATACTTTTAGGACATTCTAGGTTACTGCAGCCTGGATGCTGTTAGCACTGTTACTCACCAAGTCAATAATTAAAGTATGGGAAATGACACTTAATTATTCCTATAGGTAGTTTGATACTGTTTCCCAAGCACAGCTCATCTGCTACTTATTTATTTTACAATGGGTTTGTCAGTGCTGTGAGATTAAGAGATTTTTAGCATTCCTCTAGCTATTCTGAATGTGACAGTGATGCTTTTCCAGTCAGCATGATCAGTAGTAAGCTGAGTTTAATTCTGCTGATGTATGCCACTCTGACAGTGATTCAGCACCTGTCCTTAAGAAGTTGGCTTTTCCTGGTGTTGACTGTGGAGCATTTGTTGTTTGTACATTATATTGCATTGGAGTGAGCAACTCTTCTAGATCCCCGTCTGCTCAGGATGATTAGTAGAGGCTATGTATAATTGTGCCTGTAGTCTCATAAGAAGACTTTCCACTTCAATGCTGTCCATTGTGTCCCACACTGGAAAAAAGATTTTCAGTTTCCTTGAACTGGTGCTGCCTTCTCCAGTACCAGTGCTATAGCAGTGGAAGAAAACATGCTCCATTCAGACAGCCAATGTAAGAGGTGATCCCTGTGAAAGGGTATTTCAAATACTGGCATTATTGTGGAAACTTCAGTGCTTAAGAGGCAAAAGTCAGGCTGTGGACCAGCAAGCCAGAGAGTCACATCACAGGTTATCATATCATAGGTTATCACATCACAGGTTATCACATCTACTTCTTCCTGGACCAAACATGGTATAATGGGAAAACAACAGGTCAATAAATTACCCTTTCAGCAAAAGTACTCTTTATTTCTAGCAGCCTCAACAACTATGGTTTCTGAAAGCAATAATATCTTTTGAGAAACAAAAGTGTCAGTACTTGATCAGGAGTGTCCATTTGTTTGTAGTTAGACTTCCATCAAGTAGCATTTGGAACTATGAATGCAACTGTTCTTAGTGTTAATGGGAGCTATAACACAGCAATTATTGTAAAACAGCAATTATGATGATACTTGATTAATATTTGTCCCTCCCTTATCTTCCACTCCTTACTGACATTGCAGTTTCTTTCAGACAGCCCAGTCTTCTGAAATCACTGGTCTTACACAGCTCTACATGTATCGGTATTGTCATAATGGCATTCTCATTCTTTCTCAGCAATGGCCAAGAGATCATTTCTCTTGCTGAGAAATTGAGGCCTCTGACACTTGGACTGCCTCATAAAACAGCAGTGCAAGGCTTACTGTCACTTAATTTTAATAAAAGAAATTAATCAAGACTTTGAACTAACCTAACTCTGTTGGAGTTGTAGGGTCTCCATAACTTCCCTTCTCTGTGGGCTGATGGGGTTTTTAAGAGATCTGTTAATGCACACATGCACTAATTCTCTTCTTCCTTTCTTCTCTCAGGATGGCAGCACAGCACTTTCAATAGCCCTGGAAGCTGGACATAAGGACATAGCTGTTCTCCTTTATGCCCATGTCAACTTCTCCAAAAGCCAGTCACCGGTTAGTACACAGCCTCCTACAGTTTATGTATTAACTTGCTACTCCTGAACGTAATAGAAAAGTATAAACAAAAAACTAACCCTCCAGCAGCTGTACAGCAGCACAGCATATGAAATGCCAAGTTTATTCACAGCATTATTTATATACTGGTAAGTGAAAATGTGTATTTTTAAATACAGGTCACTGCAGAAGGCTGAACCCTAGCTGAAGGATACCTCCTCCTCCCCTTTATCTGGGGGTATATATAGCTCACTAGCAGGGTTCACTGACTCTTGCTGTTATGCAGAGGTGCTGTTGCATCTCTGTAAGGCTAATGATTGACCTGGTCACCAAAACACAGCTATTTCTGGAGGTAAAGCTGTCCTAGGTATTCTGGCAACTACCTACCTGCTCTCCGTGCCCTGACTCACTCTCCTGTAAACTGCTGCTAAATGCCACTGTCTAAACAACATGCAGTCTCAGTCAGTAGACTGTATGATAGCTCTTACTGTTCATCCTTACATGAAAAGAAAAAAAAAAAAAAGGAAAAAAGAAAACCAAACTTATTCTGTGCAGTTAAAAGCAAGTGTTCTTGCAAGTGTGCTTATTTGGCTGGCTGAAATAATTTCCCTTTGATTAATTGTTCGTTCCTCTTTTCTAGGGCACTCCTAGGCTTAGCAGAAGGACATCTCCTGGTCCCACCCACAGAGCCACGTTTGAGTAGTAGTGCGTGAATATCTGTAAAAATCTCTATGCCATCTTTAAGCTGCTAAATATTACTGTTTTACGGAGACAGATACTGAATGTAATTGTCTTGTGCCTGAACTCACCAGCAAAGTGAAAGCAGAGATCTAGTGCTAAAGGTAGAAAACTGTAAACTTGAAGCAAGCATATAAGTTAAGTAGTGCTCAGCTGAGAACCTTAGCCAGAACTGTTGTTTTGCTCACCTACTTGTCTTTCTATACACTGGCATAAATCCTGGTTTTCTTTGCTATTGATTATCCTTTCCTGTGTTATGTGCAACCTAAGACTTTTAAAGCTATCCATGCAGGGGTGTCCCGGTGGCTTATTTTTAATCATTCTAAAATGTATTTATTGTGCCTAGATTTTATTACAGTACCCTGTTCATAAATTTCATTCCAACATGATTTTGATGTTTTCAGTTACTCTGAAATTCAGAAGTTGCATTTGCTTATATAGTCAGCTCCATGGATCTTGAGCTGGTGGGTGAGTGGGTAGGTGTTGGGGATAGCACCCTTCAACAGGTCTGAAGTTCACTAAATAAGTTGTTGCTAATTGGGGATAATGTATAACTTTTTATATGAAAGATACTAGTATCTATAAAATTAACTCGCACAGTATTTTCAGCATTTTATATTCCTTAATAATTAAAAACTACATGAAGAATTACATGTCCTGTTACCATATTTTTATTAATTGTGTCAGTCTATAATCTCCATACACGTTTACTGGAGAGTAAAATTAGAGGTACCAGCTGTATATTCCCCTTGAGTGGAACTGAGTGTAGTTCTTGGTGCGTATTTATGGAATGCTATTACCTTGTCACATTCACTTTAGTCACGTGTATTGAAATGTTTGAAGTGCCTTAGACTCTTGCCATGTTCTCAGAATAAAATTTCAGTATGCTGTTTTACTCCTCTCCTGTTTTACATCTGTCATCATCCAGAAATGCTGCAAATTACAACTGTAGCAGCAAAATGGGGTAGATTGCTAAGTCAGGGAAGGGAGGACCGGATGGTTCAAGCCTTTGGGGCTGCTGATACAAGCAGCATCAGTGCCCAAACTAGCTTTTTCCTTCTGACTGGCAGAGTAGAAAGCCCAAGATGATCTGCATTCGCTAGTCTTTTACATGATGCAAAGGTTGGACCCTTGCTGTTTGGGAGAGAAGTGGCTTCTCTCTTGACTGTGAGGATCATGGGAAGGCATTGAAGGATGGTGTTCAGGCAGCTTGTTTGAACTGCAGTAAAAACCGTTGAGCTTTATCTTGCAGTCAGTCGTGGCAGCTTGGGGAAGGGGATGCTTTTTACATCGCATTAGAGCAAGTCCTAAGCTAGTCTGTATCCTTGTCAGTTCAGACCTACCAGACGAGACAGAGAAACACACCGCAATGCCTTCCTTCAAAACACTTATGTTCTTTTATGTCCCTTTTCTTTCCTTCCCTAAGTCCTTATCAAATAGTTTTTCCTACATAGTCCCTTTGAAATAGGGGGCCACTGAAGCTATCCCCATCCCATTTGGCCTACATGGACTTGATGGCTTGTACTGCATGAAGTTTCCATGAGCTCTGACAGTGCTTGGGAGTGTCCCAAAGGAAAGGGAAGGTGAAGTTTAACTGCTGGTTGGCACATGTCTTAACATAGTTGCACACAAGCATTCCTCCACCTTGAGGTCAGAGAGCTGTGACTGGTATTTTTGGGGTTGGTACAGGACCCTGTCTCTCCCTCCACAAGTCAATGGGAGCTCTGGGTGTGATGGGAGGCCTGGGCACACAACTATCATAGAAGGGTGTAAAGAGTGGACCAGTGGTTAAGGTGACTAACAACGCAAGAAGAGTCATGTACAGGTGTATTTTAATATTTTTTCCCCTCCCCTCTATAGAGAATTGGTATATCAAACACCAGCACATAAGGGGTTACACTTTTCTATGTGATTGCACTGATTTCTAACAGCCCTGACTGGCAGAATTCTGGGGAGGAGTCTGACATTTCCAACAGCATGCAAGAGTCAGGTTATGCAACTCAAAGTTCCTAGATTTATTTAGGTGCTGCTTTCCTGATAAGCAAAAGGCTTGGCCCAGAACTCACCTCCTAGAGCTTTACAAAATGTTACATGAAGCTGTGGATTCTGCATTTTTGTGCAAGGTTCAGTTTCTTCCTGAAGGCCCATTGTCTTGCATTAAAATGCCCAAGCAAAGTGCCCCCAGTTTTAGCTGTATGGTAAAGTAGGGCATTTTGGTATGCCAAGTCAGGAAGATTGCCAAAAGCAACCAAATCCTTGGATGTATTGGTGGATATAGATGAAAAGTACGCAAACTGACTACTTTACTGAAGTCCGTCAATGTCATTTCTGGCCTAAAATCTTACTAGAGATTCCATGGATTGAGCTGTTAAAAAAAAAGTAAAAAAAAATGGAGAAACATAGATTACTCCCCTTGGCATTTTATTATCTTGGATGGCCTTCCTGTCTCCAAGAGGCTGACACCTGCAGCAGTTTATACATTGGAAATCAGGGCCTTCCCTAGGAAATACTTAAGAGGTTCCCAAAAGCATTTGTATCCACTGATGTCCCCTGCAAGCCAAGTTTAATTCCACCTGCTAATGCTGGATAGGATATATCACAGGTGCTGGGATTAAGAGGTATACCATGCATACCAGCTTTTAACTGAGCTTCCCCCTACACACTCCCCAGCATTTGTTTTTCAGTTCAATCAGATGATGATTGACTCAGTATGTTCAAGCAGGTGAATGTTGTCATAACCTTTGAACTCTGACTGTCAGTGAATATATAAAAGCTCTGGCACCTTTTCAAGACTGTAAAATACAACACTGTCTTTTTCCAGTTACACTGTCATACATTAAGTGAAGCTGCCACTTAGAATCACCTGAAGAGATAAAAGGCAAGTGTTACTGGTAACCCTTGTGGCACATTTTAAAATTATGGAAATCAGCCAACCCAGTACTGATCTAAACAACGACTGAAAAGCCATTTTTGCAAGACCCACTTTCAGGTTTCATCTTCATACAGCTGGAAGAACTCAAAAGTTATGCCAGAAATAGCTTTTGTATCTGTTTCTCCTGGCGTCTCATACTTCTGGCTGCAAAGTCTGGCTGCAAAGTCCAGTTCAGCCATAGTGCGTATAATGCAAGCCTTGGCATCAATCCCTGACACACAGGATTGGCTCTGTTTGCTGTGATGGAAGCGGCCCAAAGGCTACAGACATTCTCCTGCCTTTGAAAGCAGATCTGGCCAAAACAGTGCTCACGCTCTTACTGCAGCTGCAAGCAACCCTCTTCAGTGGTCTTTGTGTGCACGCAGGTCTATAAATTTCGTCTCTTCCTGCTCTTGTGCCTGCATCCAGGTACATCAACTGAAAGCTTAACCACAAGCATCTCCTCACAAAAGAGAGATGCTTTCAGATGTTCAGTTCACATGGGGATGCTTGGGGCTGACTGAGAGCCCAATGTGGGGCAAGGGACTGAGGCAGGAGGTTAAGGAGTGATGCTGGAAGACACACAAGTTGGATTTTGCATTAAACACTCATAGAAATAAGCACCACAATATTGGAGGAAAGGGGTACCCAGCCTCTGGTTTGTTTCATATTTCAGTTGGGAACTGCAGAAGTATTAGCTTTCACTACTCACAGCTCAATGCAATGTCTAGGGAAGTCAATTAAAAAAATTCCTGCCCATTTCACTTTGGTGGTTGTGTTTCTGTGTGTGTGCACACACTGAACAGAAGTGCCATGCAAACCCAGTACAACAAATCAGGGCTACAAAACCTCTGATGTAAGTGTTCTGCTTCCTTAATGATACACACTTTTAAGTTTTCCTATTGAAAGAAAAAGTTAAGTATGTTTCCTGCTTAAAGAGATCTCAGGAATTACACTGTCAGGGAAAATGAGAGCGTTCAGGCATTTGATAGCTGCTGTGTGCGCTTCAGCTTTAGGAGCCTTAAAGGGGGTGGTGAGGGGCACAGGAGACAAGCTTAATGCACATTCTTTTTTGCCTCTACTATTCTACTCACCTGTGCTTGCTTTCTTCCTTCACCCTGTGCCACTGGGTCAATGGTAGTCCTTCCCTTTGGCCAGTTCTCGCTGGGAACCATGCCGGTGTATTTTCTGTTTGGTTAGCCAACACAGCCAGCACCAGCAAAGATAAATTGCCTTTTAAATAACTCTCGCTATACAAAACTGCCCTTCAAAGACCTCTACAGTAGAGACCTGTAAATAAAGGCACCGTTATACTCTTAGCAGGGTATTATTAAATACATTCAGCTATGATTTGCAGACATCAATCTCCATGTCCTCTGAACACCACTACTGCTATTTGCAGGATTATGACTTAGAAACATAAGGGGTAACATTTTTGCAAAGCAGTGCATGTGTTTTTGTGCTGATCTGAATGGAAGTAGCAAAGAGAGATTTCTAGGAGATATTTTGGTAATCTTTTTCTTCAGCTTTTCACTTAATGGTGTTAGCTGCTGTTACAGAAACAGACTTTACTTGAAAGGGTATCTCATGCTCACCCCAGTAATACTGTCCTTCCTCACTCAGCCATATTAATGTCACAGAAATGGAGATACGCCGTTTCATTTGCATACCATGGCGAAGACGAAGATTAATAAGCATCCTTCTGTACTTCCTGGCCATGGTATCACACCTCTCTTTGAGGCATGAAAAGCCACCTGCTGTGTCTGGCAGCCATCCTGCAGTGCCCCTGTGTTGCTCTTGGGCATTTTCTGGTGCTAGAAGAGCAACATTTCTCCCATCCTAGGGGTGAGTGATAGAGCCAGCCAGTTACAACCCCTTGCTAGTGGGGAGGTGTGAACAGGCAGGGTCTGGCCCAGGAAAAGGCCTCCCCATCTCTGTGCACTCATTCTTGCAAATCTTACCATGGGAATTTTCCAGGACAACCACAAATACCTGCTCAGAGGCCCTTTATTGTGGTGGTTTAATCTGCATCACTGGCATAGCAGGAGGAGCAAGAAGCATGTTAATGCCTTCGGCAGTATATGCTGATCTGGGAGAAGTGTACAAAGAGATCAAGAGAGATTAGAAACATGGTATGATAATAAAATGGGATTTGTTTTAGGCAAATTAGACTGAACTGGAGGAAAGTAATACACATTTGTGGAAGTTAGAAATCTATAATGCTGAAAGAGAAGTTGCCAGAGAGTGAGTAAATAGGAGTTGGCAGCGCAAGGAGAGCAAAACCAGACCAGAGCTGGAAGTGTGATGAGAGCAAAAATGGTCTGTGTGGCTTTTTTTTGTTTACTTCAGATGGAAGAGAGGCACTCAAAACTGGAAGCCGTAATACAACTTGACACCACTGACGGTCAATGTGTTCTCAGGCACACAGCTCCAAAGGCTGTGACCATCAACCCTGTTAAACAACATCTGTTAACAAATTGGAAGTTGAAAAGAGTAATTTTAAGAGAATAGTTTTGTTTTGCTAAGAGACAAATCCTGTAAATAAGGAACTTAAAACATCCCACAGTATGTGACAAATAATAAGCTGCACAAATGACTTGCAAAGGGGCAGAAAAAGAGATATGCTGGAGGTGACAAAGTTCTCCAGGTTAGTTTTGCAGAAAATGAGTTTTAGTTCTTGGGAAGCCTGGGTGAGTTTTTAAGTGAATATAAATTGGTCACCATTTCCATCCACTGTGACACAAGATAACTGCCCCCCACTCTAGCCTTTCTACAACAATTCCTATTTGGTCAGAACTGTGTCAAGAATTGGTGGGAAAAGAGACAGAGGTAGATATATGAAAATGGGTAAGCATGTGTGTGTTTCTGCAGACATGCCACAGATAAGACTGTCAATCCCTCCTTGAAGCTGCGTGAAGAAAATCACCCACTGCCTTCCCCTTGAGCCCTGCCAATGTGCCCCGTTGATCTGGTGGAGAGCCCAGTAGCACCGTAGCAGTATGGTGGCCACCCTTCCTTCACCACCCAGGCCTTCCCGGTGGCTTCTCTGCAGAGCTGGGAGACCTCTACAGACAGAATAAATCCAGCACTGCTGCAAGCATGCAGAGGAAAATAACCAGACTCTAACAGAGGAGTTAGTTACTGGGGTTTGCTGGGGTTTGGGTTGGTGGGTTGGCGTTTTTTGTGTTTGGTTGGGTCGGTTTGGGGTTTTTAGTGTTCTGGTATTTGTTCTGGTATTGTTTCATTCATTTTCTTCCCCTTGTAATAACTCCCTTTCAACTGCTGACATACGAGCAACACATATGCAAGACTTCATCTTTGATAATTATTTTCTCTAACATCGCTCAGTTAGTAGACCTGCTTCCTACACGAGTTTTGTGAGTGCAAGGAGGTCCAGCAGCATTCTCCTGAGATCCAGGGTCAGAAGACAGAAAAATGCTGTTGTCTGTATGCCAGCATTGCACAACTGGAAAAAGGGAAATATAACCCCCATTTTCAGTCAGGGGAAAATGGATGACGCAGGGAATTACAGGCCAATCAGTCTCACCTCTGTGCCTGGCAAAATCTTGGAGCAGATTCCTCTGGAAGGCATGCTAAGGCACATGAAAAACAACAAGGTGCTTGGTGACAGCCAGCATGGCTTCACTAAGGGGAAATCCTGCCTGACCAATTTGGTGGCCTTCTGTGATGGGGCTACAGAACTGATGGGCAGGGGTAGAGCAGTTGATGTCATCTACCTGGATTTGTGCAAAGCATTCGACACTGTCCCACATGACATCCTTGTCTCTAAATTGGAGAGACATCAATTTGATGGATGGACCACTTGGTGGATAAAGAACTGGCTGGATGGCTGCACACAAAGAGTTGTGGTCAATGGCTCAATGTCCAGCTGGAGACCAGTTACGAGTGGTGTCCTTCAGGGATCGGTGTTGGGACCGGTCTTGTTCAACATCTTCGTCGCTGACACGGACAGTGGGATTGAGTGCGCCCTCAGCAAGTTTGCCAATGACACCAAGCTGTGTGGTTCGGTTGATACGCTGGAGGGAAGGAATGCCATCCAGAGGGACCTGGAGATGCTTGTGAGGTGGGCTGATGCCAACCTCATGAAGTTTAACCATGCCAAGTGCAAGGTCCTACACCTGGGTTGGAGCAATCCCAGACACAGCTACAGGTTGGGCAGAGAAGAGATTCAGAGCAGCCCTCCGGAGAAGGACTTGGGGGTGCTGATCCATGAGAAAATGAACATGAGCCAGCAGTGTGCGCTTGCAGCCCAGAAAGCCAACCGTATCCTGGGCTGCATCAAAAGGAGCGTGACCAGCAGGTCAAAGGAGGTGATCCTGCCCCTTTATTCTGCTCTCGTGAGACCTCGCTTGGAGTATTGTGTGCAGTTCTGGTGTCCTCAACATAAAAAGGACATGGATCTGTTGGAACAAGTCCAGAGGAGGGCCACAAGGATGATGAGGGGACTGGAGCACCTCCCGTATGAAGACAGGCTGAGAAAGTTGGGGCTGTTCAGCCTGGAGAAGAGAAGGCTGCGTGGAGACCTCATAGCAGCCTTCCAGTATCTGAAGGGGGCATATAGGGATGCTGGGGAGGGACTCTTCATTAGGGACTGTAGTGATAGATCAAGGGGTAATGGGTTAAAACTTAAACAGGGGAAGTTTAGATTGGATATAAGGAGGAAATTCTTTCCTGTTAGGGTGGTGAGGCACTGGAATAGGTTGTCCAGGGAGGTTGTGAATGCTCCATCCCTGGTGGTGTTCAAGGCCAGGTTGGATGAGGCGTTGAGTGATACGGTTTAGAGTGAGGTGTCCCTGCCCATGGCAGGGGGGTTGGAACTTGATGATCTTAAGGTCTTTTCCAGCCCTAACTATTCTATGATTCTAAGTGGAAAGCATTGCAAAACAACTACCAGCAAAAATGTAAGCTCTACAGACAGAAAAGAATCTTGCCATGTCACCCTGTGCTAAACTGCAAAACCCCACCAGCTCTTCTACAAAGTCAGCATGGAACCTTCTAGGAAATCTCTAAAGGTGGCATTTTTTGGCTTGTGAGGAACTGGTTTACCCAGGAGAAAGAGTTATGAGGATGGCCACCCAGCCTCTGGGATCTACCTCTGTTTCCCTCAAATTACAGGACAATTTTCCTGAGGATGCTAACAAAAAAATTATCTGTCATGCAATCTGGTGTTTCTGGTGTCCAGGAGTGCCTTTTCCAGCTAAAGTGTGATAAACACACAAACATGTCAATCCCTGCTCCTGGCCAGCAGCAAGAGCAAAACGGGCACTTGACCTAACTTGCAGTAGCTGAGGATCAAGCGCTAGAACTCTCTTTCTCTACCCACCATCACCTTCACTGGTCCACTTACAAACTATAATTAACAGTGCAAACTCATATGTGTTAATCTGGTACTTCAGTTATTCTATCTTTCATGAGTGGTCAAGTGGTGCCCCTTAGAACTTTTAGAGGTCTTCTCTGAATAGGGAGAAAAGGTAAGTGCAAGACATTCCTTGTAACATCACTGCCAGGCTCCATTACAGCTACTATTTTAATAAAACGGGTGTCATGATGTGACCAGATGAGTACATCTTTTTTTTTTAAAAAAAGGTTGTGTGTGTGCTATTTTCATTTTATTCCTAACATATGCTTTGAAAAAGTGATAGGAGGGATCTTATGGCGCATATAAGAATAAATAGCTACTGGAAGTTGTTTAAGGCTCATGTTCTCCATCCCATGGACCAGAACATCAACAGGCTGATGGGCTATCAAGTAAAGTGAACATCCAGGCAGGTGTTCAAGGTGTGTACAATTCAGCTGGTGGAACACTGTGAACCCTATAAACAGGAATTATGGCCTATTGTTTAAATAGATAATTGAGCAATTTTAGATGTGTGCCCTACTTATTTTCACATACCTAATGAACAATCTCCTAAGACATTGCTACTGTGAATTCACAGAAGCTGCCTTCCAGTAGTAAAAAGGCAATCTCCATGCCTCAGTTTCTTAAAGACAGGTAAGAGAAAATAATAAACAACTATGAAGCAAAGCTAGTCTTCATTCTCAACCCTGTGTTATCTGTTGTAACTTCAAAATCTGAGGGTATTTTAAAAGATTTTACTCAGGCAATTTCAATATCTGCATGCACTTAGCTGGAATGGCTAAGGTGGGCTCAGAATGCCTTTATTCTGGCATCTGTGAGAGACACTGTTTGCATATGGATGACAGAAAATCAAGATGTCTGACTAATTAATTTCCATACAATGTTTCCATCACCTGACAAAGCATCTCTGTGTATAGACAAAGCCAACCTAGTCAAAATTAATAGCCTGACAGTTGAAATGATTTGTAATAATGTGTCAACTTCCTTAGCACCTTCTAGCCAATAGAATTAGAGAAATTCAATTACTCCTAATTAGCCAATGTGCATATAAGGTGTACAGCGATCATCAACCCCAACACTGCTGACAGACATGCAAGTGATAGAAGAAAACTGTTATCTAAGGAAGCCAACAAAGTCATTTGATACCCATATCTTGACAGCACTAAGCAAAGCCTTAAGAGATGTAGGTCTCCTGGGACCCAAATCTCCAGGCCCTTCCTCTGAATTGGATTCCTGGCATGGAGAAGAGAAGAGCCCATGAGCCTTTGAAAATGGGGACACTCAACACACTGTCAGCAGCATTTGGGAACCATCTCTAAACTGCCCAATTGCTTTGAAGCACTGAGTGGAGATGGGAGAGGCAGCAGGAAAAGAGTCACAAAGCCTGGGATATGAGAAAGGTCAGCGGCTCCCATCAAGTCATTTCACAGCATGGCTGATTAAATAACAGTCATTTGACTTCAATTAAAATATTTGGAAAAGCTCAGCTGTGGCTGAAGGCAATTTTAACACCCCTGTCCCCTTTGCCCTGCAGCTCCTCAGTGGATTTGAAAGACTTCATGCGGGAAACAGGAAAAAATGGGGGACCAGAAGCACAACATTTTGCTCCCAAATACGTGTTCTATATTGACTGATCTTAATGGAAATCCCACAGGATGAAATGTGCTCACCTGACAGCAGAATATTATGTAAAAAAACTAATTCTTATTTACTTAGGCCTAAAGACAAAAAAATAAGGAAACAAAGCCAGAAGGAGCTGTTGTAACCATACTTGCTCTTCTGTCAATCATTGGGATTAGGACCAACAAATAATAATGCACAAATAATCAAATAAATCAGGCAGCCAATACAGTTACACAACAAAACCTGCCCTTCTGTTACCTCAGTTGAAACATGCCTCACAATCATGGATCTCCAGCAGTTTTAAGTTACTGAAGATCAAGAATGCAAAACGATGAAAACTTGCACAACTTAAAAGAAAGTGTAAGTAACAAAGCAACTGCTTTATAACTTGGAGTGATCCATTTGTTCCTTTAAATACCAATCAGCTTGCTCAATGAAGTGGAAATTTAACTGTATCCATTAAGAGATTAAATACTATAAACAAAAAAGTAGCAATTATTTGTGTTGCCTATATTTAAGAGGTTGGAGCTTAATTTTTCACACTCTGGTAGTTTATCAAACTCAGCTCCATTACAAATGTCTCAGAGCTCAATTGATGAGGATATTCAAAACTGAGGGCATTCTCTTCACTAGTCCTACCCTGATGAAGGAATTCAAACATATAGATGGGTGATGTGATTCTATTATTCTTACAAATGTTGGAAATGTCAGCTTAATGAGTCATGCAAGAGTCTTCAATGTTCTAAGTCACTGGATCCAATTAATTTGTAAGTGCGCCTAAAATGAACAATGAAGACTGAGAAGAAGCAGTCCAGTGGTTTTCCCCATACTCACTCTGTTACATCTATTTCATAAGTCAGACCTAATAATGCTTCCAAATAGCTATTCAAATCAATTATTAACTATGATTGAAATTTCCAAGGGGCTGACAGTGTGTTCTGTTAAGCCTTTGAATGTGCAATGAAATGATTACAACTTAAATGAACCAACAGGGAAAAAGAGAACGAAAGTGTTCGTCATAAAAATGGCAATTTATTGTTTATATCTTTCACTAGTAAAAACAGTTACAGTGGTGACACAGAAAATACATACATTTAAGTATCTCCATTCTATTTGCTTCATTGTACTTGAAAACTGCTTTGGTTTTGTACTGTACTTGGCATGATGCAACAGAATGCATTTTATTTCTGGCAAATTGTGGGTTCATTGAGCATTTCGGGCTGGGTTCATATTGCCTGGCTCACAACTCTGAAGGGGAAGAGCTGTGTGTCATTACAGGCGGGCTTTCCTTGAGTTGTACATAAATAATTTTTACCATAATCTGGACATTTGGACCATTAAACTCCGGATTCTGACTAGTGCGTATCTTGCTAAGTGTATCTGACTAGGGTGTTACATGCATTTGCTCAGGCAGGAATCTCTGGTGGCTTTTCTCAGCTGCAGATCATTTGCAGTTAACAAACGTGGAGGCTCCCATTCTCCCTTTGCTCTCTTGTTAGGAGAACACCAGCAAGCAGAGCGTGAATGAAACTCCCATTTCAATGGTCATTAAGGCATGTTACCTCCTGTGGCAGCCTGTTCTCTAGTTTGGTGTACAGCTGATGCTTTTCTCCACCCCTGACAACATCCCTTCTCATGTACTTTGAAGGGTCCCCTGGATGGAGTGTCACACTTTTATCTTCCCAGTGGGTGTGGACTTAAGAGAACATGTACTGAGGGTGCTGAAGAGCATACGCTCTTTAATCCACCTTGCAAACAATCAGTGGTCTTCGCAAGCAGAGCTGGGCACAGGATCTTTGAGGCTAATGGAGAAAGACAGCCCTGAGCTCACTGGTGAGAGGCTGTGGATCTCCTTTACTAACACTTACTGAGGAAAAACAGCAAACAGCCAAGTGGTGGCAGCACTATAAACCGCTTCAGTTGTTCAGTGAAAATGAGCCCGTGAGCCCATGACAGCAAAGGAAAAAGGAGTTTAAGGAGAAGAGAACCAAGTAGCATACGGAGGCTTCCTACACCTAAAACGTACCATGCCCTCGAAATATTTTTTTGAGTAAGGAAGAATAAAGCACTTGAAACCTTATGTCTGAATGTCAGTTTGATTGAATGGCCTTTTAGCAAAAGTCATCAGTAGCTTATCAGATTTTACTGATCTTGAATAATGCCACTAGTGCCAACACTATTATAGTATCACAGAGAAGTGACTGAGACAGCAGCTCTAGGACTGACTTTAAACTCTTCCAAATACTGGGCATTTCAAGGCAAGGTTTGGGTTCAAATCTATCTGTCCTGAGGAAAAACCCTTACCTTTTGTTGAGGTGCAGGCAGTTGTAGAGGTATAACCTGGAAACAGAAAGTGTAAACACTAATATTGAAAGAGAAACACACACACACAAAACAAACCCAACAAACAAACAAAACCCACCCCACCTATATGCTGCCAGAAAATGTTGAGAAAATTCTCCTTCTGCGATACATAATTTTGCCTGTGGGACTGTTTTAAGAGCCAGGGGACAAAGCTTCAGCTTTCCTGCGAATTAAAGGAGGTTAAAAATAATGAAGGAAAGAGAACTGCACAAGTGAAACTGCAAAAAAATGCACGGCTCATTTATGCCACCTACTGGATTTTTCCTGAAGTATCGTTCGATCCCTTTAGCTGTCACGATCATGTCTGCCACTCCAGTAAATAGCTACGTTCGCACGGGAGGCTACTAGCACAAGCAGACCAGCTGATACCAGGCCGATGACTTACATCAGTAGATGACATGCGCGGACTAACGTAGCTCCAGGACTGGAGATGGGGTCCGCTTCATACCTGTTTATTCTGCTAACTTGCTGGCTGTAGGGCACCCAAGACACCCAAAGCTGCAGGCAAGCACTTAAGTCCAGCACAGAGGAGTCTCACAGCCCGTCAGTGCCTCAGGGGAACATGCTGGCACCGTTTACCTCTTCTGCTCGACTCCCTCTGGCTGTATTTGATAGTTAGTTCTAAATGTCCAGAGTGTTTACGGACATGTTGATGTTCGCAAACAATGCAGGCTGGCAGTGTGAATGCCTTATTTCTGTCCTTCAGTACTCCTTGCAGCTGAGGCTCTGCTGGGAATCCACAACCAGCCTTGGTAATACAGCCTGTAAAATCACCTGGGAGAGCAAAAAATATCTGCTGTGAACAGAATGGCAAAAACCCCTGCAGCTTTACCCACTGAGAGAAAAAAGCAACCTAAACCAGAAAAAAACAAACCAAACCAAAAAACCTCACAAACCCAAACAACTCCCTGAAACAAACAAACAAACAAAAAACAAACAGGAAAACCACAAAAAGAAAACACAAAATCAAAACAACACCCCCCCCCCCCAGAAAAACAAACCACCAAAAAAAGCCAACAAACGAGAATCATAGATAAGAGATCTCTAAAACAGACTTACTAAATGCACTCAACCCTGTGGACTTCCGTGAAGCTAAAGGTCTTTGTTTTCCAGGCAATGGTGTCAGAACCGAACCCTCTTTATTATGTGACCTCTCTTTTGAGATGCTCTGTCATGCCAAACGTGGTGGGGACACAGCTTGTTCACATCTGTCCCTCAAAACAATGATCTCTTTAGCCAACAAAACATCTTTGCAAGGTTCAAGGGCTGAGCCACAGGCATGCATGGGCAAAAAACAGACTATCACTAATGGATGACATTTTGTATTTTAAAGAGATGTGCAAAAACCCAAAGCCAAATGATAAGTATCAGCTACCCAGGAAGAAAGTAAAAATGTAATTATTTTTTTTTTAATCAGAAACATTAATTAGTTATTTCCAAAGGTGCCAGCAAACTGCAGTACAGTTTACTCACTGACATCATCACTAGATTCAACTTAGAGATGCCCAGACTTACATTAAATTAATGACTATGATTTCCTGAAGACTTGCAGTAAGATTGCTCTGATTCCTGTTAGAATTGCTGGAAGTTTATAACCATTTATAACCTATTCCTTTGTGACTCCAGTGGATGTCAAACCCAGTAATGTGTTGCTATCCTCACAAAATGTCCATTAAAAAAACGAGACAAACATCACACACTAAAAACCATACCTAAAGTACAACTTAAGCCAGCAAAACCAAACCAATTCATTATAAAGGATTGATTATATACTTGCATTCATCAGGCATTTAAGCATTTTGGTGGTATCCATCCACAACACAAAATACTAGATAGGTATTACCAACATTAATATTTTGTTCCTCACCAACAGGTTCCCTGCATTATGGATAATGCAGGTCTGTGCAGTTAGCCTGAAAAGTAGAACTAGAAAATACTAGTTATGTAAAAGGCAGCTGAATTAATGTTCTTCTCAGAACTGTCGCATTTGTTGCATTTTGTGCTTCATCTCTGAGCTTGGCTGTCCCATTTAGTTTCCAGTGAAAAATCATATAACCAGCTGGTGACTGCTACTATCTCTCCTTTGTCTGTCTCTGTGTGCTTTATGCACTGTTTCTCTTCTCTCTGTTTTCACTGCTTCCAGTTTTTCTCTTTCTCCTCCTCCTTCTGCCATTTCTGATGTGCTCTTTCTTCTACCTTTTCATACTTCAGTTTGTTGGCCTTTATTTTACTTTGCCTTTCTTACTCTTTCGATTTAGCTTCCTTTCACTTCCTTTTTAGTTTGCATTTTCAATTGTTTTCAAGACATCTTGCATGTGAGCACTTGAAAATGTCCCCGTGTGTGTGCTCAACCACACAGAGAACTTCACAAACTGGAGTTTCACTCTCAAGACTCACTCCCAGACAACTTCAGCACCTGATCAACACCCCTATGAGTTGCAAGAATCTCAACTGGTTTCATTCAGTGAGGGATTTCTTGTTGCTATAGAGGAAGATAAGCATGCCAGTCTGCATTGTTCACTTCCTTAAATATCAGTGATATGCACCATTAAGTGTATACGCAAATCACATTCCCCCCCCCCCCCCCCCAATACTATATTCATCTTCTTCTCTTCTGCAGAAAAACGTGCCATTATGGACAGCAGAAATGTCAATCCCAGCAAAGCAATGCAAAGGAAGAAGTTTCAGTTTCTGTGAGTTGAATGATTGTTGTAACACCGTGCCAAACCTCACTTGAGGACCACCTGACAGCTTGAGACTGGGGCTTAACAGGATAAACTTAATTCAGTTTCTCCGGAGGATGGGAAGTGCCATAAATGTCTCCAATGCTGTAATGAAGGACAATGTTATTTAAATGTAACTTACTGAATGTTAACGCAAAGCATCAGGCAGCAAGGACCTGGAGCTTTCTTCAGGCTGGGATAGCCACTGGTTGTTTCTGCCAGGGAGGCTCAGTCTGAGCAGAATCAGCTGGGAGATAGCTATCTCAAGGAGGGAGACGCTTTCCTTGGCTTTTTCTAGCAGAAATAAATTTCTACCTACTGTAACTTATTACCATCTGATATGCTGAGTCATGAAGCTGGGCTTATAGAAATCTTTATGCAATCTTTATAAATCAGCCTCACATAATCTCAGGCTCTTTCTGCTTCATCTCTGTTGAGTCACTCATTTGACAGTTGTCATTCATCTTAGATTGCGATGTAATTTAATAGTTTCATTTCAGCATGAAGATAGCGTCATCTTAAGTTGAGCCTGGAAAGATTTAAAGGTGTAACAGAGAAAATATTAATACTGTAAATAATATCTGTAGAGCTGCATGGGTCTATAAATCACACAGTGCTAAGTTTGAAAGGGAACCTATGTAAGAAAGAAAAGCATCTTCCCCTGTCTTCCTCTGCAGATCATGGCTGCTCCAGCCACCCAGGCCTGCTCCAGAGGAGCTGGTTACCGAGTTGTCAACGCGGTGTCACTGCCTGTATTTGTTGGGATCACCTGCCCACCCAGATACCCATCGCAGTGTGTTAAACCTGGTGAGGGGCAGGAGCGCACGCTAACCTGCTCCAGCGAGGAGCCAGATTTCCCACGAAGGATAGCTTCTGAGCTGCGGCAACTCGGGTGTTTCACTTGGGGGTCACACCTCTCCCCGGGCCACGCCATGTTAACGCAGCCTGCTCAACCCAGGACAACACAGGGCTTAAACATGGCCGCTACAGCCCCCAGCTTGCTCTGCCACCTCCATAGATGGGGCCCGGGCCTGCTGCCACCTCCATAGATGGGGCCCGGGCCTGCCGCTGCCCCGGCAGGGCGGGAGGAGAGCTGTGGGAACGCAGGGCGGCGGCGGAGCCGCTTCGACCGGTGACCATTCGTCGTGCGGCACATGCGGGCAGAAGAACTGAGCCGGGCCCCCCGGGCCCCTCCACCGTCCCGCTGTGCACCCGACGGGGGCGCGCCGCCTGGTTAGGGCAAGAGCTCCCTATTCTCGCCGTGGGGCCGCCCAGGCTGGTCTGGCCGGAGGGAGGAGCGGGGAGATGGGGGTGGCCGCCCCCCCACCCCAGCGCCTGCCCCCCGGGGGAGAGAAGGCCGGGGGGTGGGGGGCGCGGCGGGAGAGGAGACGTCGGGCTACTGCCGGCCGCCGAAACGCGCGGGGTGGCGGGAAGAGACGAGGCAGGGCAGAGGCGCGCCGACCCCGAGGCCGGCTCTCCCGAGGCCGGCTCTCCCGAGGCCGGCGCGATGTCCAGTGACTCCCCGTCCTTCAGCAAGCGCTCGGACGGCGCGGGGCCGGGGGACAAGGCGGGCGGCTTCGGGAAGGTGGCGGCCCTCATGGCGCCCGCCCCAGCGGACAGGGACGCCGCCGCGGGCGGGAAGAAGCCGCCGCGTCTGCCCAAGTGTGCCCGCTGCCGTAACCACGGCTACTCCTCGCCGCTGAAGGGGCACAAGCGGTTCTGCATGTGGCGGGACTGCCAGTGCAAGAAGTGCAGCCTGATCGCCGAGCGGCAGCGGGTGATGGCAGCGCAGGTGAGCCCCGCGGGGCGGCCGCCTCGGCGAGGTCTGCCCGGGCCGGGTGGGCTGTACGCCCGGAGGGTGCCGGCGGCGGTGTCGGCTCCTCCGCTGCCGGCGGGGTCTGGCGCTCGCAGAGGCCGGCGGCGGGGCGGGGCGGCGCGTTCCTCAATTACTGGAGTAAAATATTTATGTATTTATTGTTTTTTAAATAAAAACAGGAGGTGCGGTGAAGGCGGGTAGGGTTAAGTCACGGTGAGCTAGTAGCGGCCGCGGCGGGCGTGTGAGGCTCACCCCGGAGCGCGCCTGACCGCTTGTCCGCGGTCCTGCCGCGCAAAACATGGTGCTAACGTTAACTTGCCGATTTCCAACTTGGTTTTAAGTAGGTAATGAATAATCTAGCCAAATAATTGGTTAGCCGGAGTGTTTTTCTGGTGGTTTTAGATTCAGTGTACTCGCTTTTCCTGGTAAGTTAGTTGACTACATCTATAAAATTACTTGTTTGTTGTTTGTTTGTTTGTTTGTTTTTTGTTTGGTTTGAGTTTTTAAACGGCGTTCTAGTTTTGCATAGAGCGGAACTGTAAACACCTGTGTAGCTGGGTCTTCTTAAAACTAAGGATGTAATAGCATTCGCTAAGAAACCAAGCTGCATCCAGTTCTGTGTAGGAATAACTTTTTTGTTAGGTAGTCCCGCTGAAGCCACAACTCTTAGGGGCAGGGTAGAAGACGGCTGTATTAGCCCTTACGATCCTTGTCTGGAAACTTTCATTAAGAACAGTTCTGGGAGTGTAATGGCTACCGGTGTGCTTCACTTCTGGGAGTGGGGCTGGGCGTTCTTGTTCGTGCGAATAGTAGTACTCGTGCAGGCGAAGTGCAAGACGTTAGGGCTGCTTGTGCGAGTGAAGGACTGGTATCGGACCCGCCATCAGTTTGCAGTTAACGTGTGCTCAGAGTTTGAGATCCCACATAAAACCAATGTCCCACTGACAGACTTTAAAACCTTTAGAAACACTGCATTACATCCTTCCGTACTTTTTTATTTAATTACTCAGTGCAGGTATGCTAAATGTCCTCTGAACCCACTGGGAGCTTGCATTCATTTATGTAATTCCTCCTTGACAGTTTCATGGCAGCCCAGAAATTGCTATTATATCCCAAGTTACATGCACCTTCTCTGCCTACTGCAAACCAGGGAATAACAAACATGGATCCTTTTGCTGCCTGCACTGGGGGAGGGAGCACAAAATGGGGTGTTCCCCACACAAATGTCCTCTTCTGCACAGACTGTTCTGCTGCTGCCCAGCAGCCTCTGCCAGGTGGTGACTGCCTCCTGCTAGTGGGTTCTGGAGGTGGACGTACTGGGGGTTTTCTCTTCCCTGCCTTGTATTTGAAAGCGGCTTTGAAAACCTCCCTAGCTAAACCTTATCTTTGTAGGAGTTACACATTGAAAGTCTGTCTTCCCCCTTCTGATGTATTTCTGCAGTAAGCCCCTTGGCACTGGTGGAATTTTACAGGTCAAGGTTGTTGGCTTGTGAAGTCAGTTACCCATGGTATTTGCAAGTCTATACCTCCTGTTTGGGATATCTCTATTGCAAGAGCTATTATTAATTTTTCTAATGGTATTTATTGCACATCTGTATTAGAAGAATGTTGCTGTTGAACACAGAAATGCAGGAAAGTCCTCTCCAAGTTACCCAGGAGAATTTTGAGCAAGAAAAGCAAATGGTCCCAGTCTGTAATCTGGGACAGATTTCCAAGGTTCAGATACACATGCAAATCAGTCACCTGGCAAGTTGCAGGTTAGGTATCTGTAAGGCCCCCATCATAGTCTGTATACCCCCTGGACATGTATCACAACTCGTCAGGTGTGCAGAACTGATCTGCCAGTTCAAATGAGGCAGAAGGGGTCCTCTGCATATTCAGTAAGCAACCAGTATGTTTCTCTGCACCCATGTCCAGACTGCATATGGTGTCTGTGGCCTTGGCCAGTGCTTGCTAGGCTTTGGAACGTCACCAGTGTTGGGAAAGAAATGGGGAGTTCCCGCTGCTCCAGGACTAACCAAGTAACTGCAGTATGTGTGACACTGGCTGAGATGCTTGCAGAATGATTACCCATGTTTGCTGTGCTTCTTCCATGGTGGCTGTCTATCCACAGTGTACTGTGCACTGAAATTTCCTTGAAAGGATAGATTTCTAGCAGAGGCAGTAAGGAAGACAAGCAGGCTTGTACAGAGCAGTAGATTGCAGGTGTAAGCTCTCACGAAGAGCTGCTTTATATTGGTGGAGAGGCACAGCGGAGTCCTGAAAAATGGTGAATTCTGCATTTTTCACAGTATGCTTTGCCCAAGAGCAGTGAGTGCAATCAGCTTTAATCCATCTTTGTGTGATGTCACTGAAGGAAGATGTATATGGCACTAACATTCATCATTTCATGTATGTTTGGGAGCCAAAACAGGTGATTTTGAATAGCCTTATAACCTCCTTTATATCTTCGTCTACCCACAGGCAGTAACATCAACACCATACAGAGTACTAAGAGTTAAAAACAGCCTTGAGTTCGAGTCATCTGTTGTTGCCATTATAATTTGTGCTCAAGCCGTAGAACATGCACTATGTCTTATCTTCTTGTTCTCAGGTTGCGCTGAGAAGGCAGCAAGCTCAGGAAGAGGAGCTGGGAATCAGCCACCCAGTGCCCCTGCCCAGTGCTCCTGAGACGTTCGTGAAGAAGAACAGTGGTGGCAGCTCTTGTCTCTTGCTGGAAAGCAGCAACCCTGCGCACTCTACAAGTACATCCATGACAGCAGGTAGCACACCATCAGGTAAAGTGCTGGGAGAGCGATGGTCACTGCTGCAGGCAAGGGTTGATGCTGCTTATGCGTACCTTTTTTCCCTCTCTGCAGCACTGGGGTTATGGAGAGTCCCTCTCCAAGAGTGGTGTTGCAATGTTGGTATGGTTAGCCAAAGGGTAGAACCCAGGATATCTTTTTCATATGTTAACTGATTATTTTTACTTCAAAATCAGAATTAGTTTGGTACAGACTGGCACTGTACCTGACTTAAATAAGGTGTGTACTTGCAGGTGGAGATTTATGAGCAGCTTTTCTCCTTTATCCCGAAACATGTTCCTTCCACAGTTGTCTGGTTGTGTATCCTCTTGAGAACTGGAGTTTTCAGCAGTGTACAGGAGCCAAGTATGTAGGTAATAGGATTGACCCCAGCAGCACAGATCTACCAACCTTACATGACTTTATGTGGTACTTTTGTGAGTTCTGGCTGGGTGTGATGAACTACAGAAAATGCTAGAAAGTCTGATTTTTTTCAGTGAGGAATACTACTTCAAAAGCATCAGAATATTTGTTTATTTATCATATGAAGATCTTCAGTATATATGAAAATGCCAGGTGTGATGTGACATGAAGTTCTTGGTTTAGGTATCAGGTTGTTTCAGGACCAGGTGCTCAAAGGATTCCTGTATCATTGTTTTATCGTTTTACTGGTACCCTCAACAGCAAGCAAAGCAAGAGACCCTGTGAGAGCAAATGTCACAGTGTCTCAGTTTGTTAGGCAGAGGTGCTGATTTTGCAAGAGTTTACAGTAATCGTTAAGGCAGGCAGAGAGCAAAACCCTTTGTGGTAGGAAGGTCAGCAGCTCCCTGCAAGCCCCAGGGGAACTGGTGGCTCCTGGGAGGGCAGCATCTCCTGTACAACATGCATTAAACTGGGCAACACATGGTTTTGACAGTGGTAATTCTGTTCCTCCTGTAAGCTTTTAGCTTCACAAGAGCAGTTTTTCTTTTGGACTCCCATCATGCAGAGCATTGTTTGCCAGCAGAGGAGTAATGTGTGAAGGAGTCACACAAATCAGACATAGTGCCAGAGAGAGTCTTTCCTCGCTGTATCCTTTTTATTGGCAGATCAGAAATACTGTGACACCTGGAGAGGCCAGAGACGATTTTTCAGATCCCTTCATGACATGCTGTTTTCAAAAAGGGGAAAAGTGAATTATCATTGCCACAGTGTAGGGGTTTGTGCATCTACTGTGTGACACTTGGAAACTGTCTGTACTTTGGATGGAGTGTTATCTTCCACACTCAAAAGCAAATTGGGAGTTCGCAAGCTATTTGGAAGGGAGCAGAACATGATCACGGGGCATTACCAGAAAAACTTCCAATCAGATTTTGCAGTTCCTGTTGCATTTACCCTTTTAAAAGTTCGTGGGATGCTGAGAGCAAAGGCCATTTAATTGTACAGAGCAACAAAAAATCGTGATCCCAGGGCATCTAAAGTAATTGTTTTTCCTTCTGTAGGGTAAGTACATCTTTTTAGGTTAACTAATGTGTAAAACTCAGAAAAAGACTATGGTGAGGCATTTAAAAACACGCCTTTCAGACATACGCGGTTTATAAAATCTGGGTTCTTCCCTGTTCCTCCTAAGACTTATTCTCCTTCACCAGCTTCATTGCCCTTTTCTGGACCTGCTCCAGCACCTCTGTCTTTTTGCTGCTCTGCACTCATACTGGCCTAATTTAGAAGTATCCCATATAGGCAGGATTACTGTATGATGCTAAATGCCAGCTCCTGCTCCTATGCTCTGCAGTGGTCAATTTCCCTTTGGCTTTGAAATGACCATTAATAATGGTGTTATTCAAGTGCCTTTGTAGTATCACTGGTTGACAAAGTAAACATATCATTGTCAGCAGTTGTGAGTAATAAGCTTGCACTTGCTATTTCCCTTTGCTACATTTATTACATGTGATGGAAACAAAATAGTGTTCTTTTTACGTTTCTTTAAGTGGGTGCTGCTTTCACTTTGAAACTCCTTGGGGAACAGATGGAGTTTTATCTGCTCATAAATACAGACTGTACGGGGGTCAACAGTAATAACTATGCCTAATGAATGATGGTACTGATATCCCTTTGAACTTGCAATGCCCTAGATGCCTCTGAAAACTATACTGTGCCTTCTTTACTCTTCTTTGCTTTTTTGGTGTTACCTTTTGCATTGACATTTTCTGTGACAGTGTATTGTGATTTCAGAAATGGATGCCATGACCTTGTAGATGTTATGTTGCATAGCTAAAGAGGTAAAAAAAAAAAAGTTGCTATAACTGGAATAAACCATGACCTATTTTTTTAAAGGGGGAGAAATTTTCTTTTTGAAAGGAAGCCCTTTTAAATCTTTACAGTATACTGTTACATCCTGTGAGAATTTCAGTTTTGTCAGAAAAGTCTCATTTTAGTCAGCTGATGCACAACATGAGGAAGCTGCCATGGACGTTTTGCTGTGAGAATGCTTAAGCATTGGAATGGTTTGCCCAGAGAGGCTGGGGAGACTCAAAACTCAGACAGATGGTCCGCAGGCAACATGACCCAACCCTGCTGTGAGAAGTTCGGGCTAGCTAGCCTCCAGAGGTCTTTTTTAAACTAAACTTTTCTGAGAATCTGTGAAATTTCCTACATTTTTTTGTATTGCTATTAAGTCAGCAGATTGAAATTTGAAGTTCAGCCAGACTCAGTGCTGCTCAGTATTTGCAAGCCTGGGAAAGGGATCCTGACTCTTTTGGCTAAAAGCACTTGATGACTACATCTGCAGTAGATTTCAACAGAAAATTAGCATCATGGGGGTTGACAGGTGGTAGAGAGGATTGCTAGTTCAGGTGGCAGCAGCCTCAGAAGGCCTGAGCACAAGTAAGGAGAAGGAAACATTAACTGCTTTACCTGCCTGTGCCAGGACTAACATGAAGGCTGCCTGTCCTCGGAGCTCTTGGTAGGTCTGCAGTGTGTACTAGTCCATTATTCTGCTCATTCGTTTTGCCTTTGTCTCCTTGTTACTTTCTAATGATGATTTTCTTTTGCTGCGCCCACTGCTACTTCACCAGATTTAAGTTGCTGGCTGCCTCCTGGTCCTGCCAACTCTCCTCCAATACCAAGAGCCAAGCAGCCCCATCCATTGCTTCGTGGTACTTTTCCTGAGCTTCACCCACAGCCAAGAAATCTCTGTTCAAAATAAAGAGCATAGTCGAACATGGTTTCTTTACTGGATTATAGAGCTGGCAAAGGAAGAAGTTTTGCATCCTTCACCTGTGAATAACTAATCCCTTTCTATCCATGACGTTTTTCTTCAGTTGGTTGCAGTTAAAATGACAGAATAAGAATCACATTTGCATACGCTTCTTGTAAGAGTTTATGAGAAACCTCACTTCCCTTGCATTGTCACTATTTCCACAGCACAAGTTAGACTTTGTATTGGGAAGTCATTGCTGGAGATGGTCTTCTGCATGTATGGCAATTTTCTCAAGTTGTTAAATCTCTTCCAGCTGGACTAAGTAAATATTCAGGAAGTGTTTCACTTTGAACTATTCTTCCTTCGTTTAGAGTAAAACTGTCTCCTAACAGGCTTTTTTAATTTCTGAACTGTAATAGCTATGTGATGAACAAAGCACTCTGCAGTGTAGTGGCCATGGCTTTGTAATTTTCAGTTCCTACTGAAATCACTTGAGTTTTGCTCAGAGGTGTTTAAAAAGGCATTGCTTGAGACGCAAGGGGGGTGTTTCTGTCTCTCCCCCCTGCTTTGGTTTTGCTGTACTTGGGAACGCGGCAAAGGAGTTTTGAGCATCTCATTATAAAAGGACATAGATAAATCTGAAACGATAGAGGGAAGGGTGACAAAAATGATGTACGGCTTGTAGAAAAGGAGACTAGAGTGGATATAACAGTCTATAAATATTTGAGAGGTAATAATATGGAGGAGGGGGAGGGATTATTTACAGTGCTTGAGACAGCATAACAAGGAGCAACGGCTTGAAACTAAAAGACAAAATTAAATTAGACAGTAGACACTTTTTCTCCTAACTAGAAATGCAATTAGCAATGGAGTGACCTGTATAAGGACAAGGGGGTAAGTGAAGCATAATCAGGAGAGGTGTTTAGGAGTGTGTTAGATTATGATCTCAAGTGATTAATACGGGGGTAAACTCTGATCAATGTGCAGATTAAACTAGATGACAGAAATCTCCTGCAGCTTTGTCATCTCCTGTATGATTCATTGCATATGGCCATTGTTGGACTGTTAAATGAATCATAATGTTACAGGGTTCTGCATCCCTGGCTAGATGTTTCCAGTTAATTCTCCAGTAGTTCTGGGGCCTGCAGCTTACAAAGCTTGCACTTTTCCTACTCCTCCTTTCAAGCAGTATTTGTCCATCGTCTTTGCAGATTCATGTATGTGTGTACGTATGTGTATGTGTCTGTGTTCTAACTGAACTAATGTCTGAAGTGCTGTAGGTGTTTATTCAGTGAGGCACAGACTCTGCCAAAAGTGTGATATTTCTGTTGTGCTGGTGAAGCAGGTAGGACTGGTGGCAGTTTTCGGAGTTAAGTCCAGAGTTAATAGAGAAGGTGTTTTTTTTTTCACTTTCAGGATTTCAGTCATATCTGAAGCTTCAGTGGAACTTTAAAAATAAATTCCTTGTGTAAAAGAGATTTGGAAAACTTCAGAGAAGATTGCTTTCTTTTTCTGTACAAGCGGTGTGTGGGGCTCATGCAGGGTCTAGGGAGAGCTTTTGGCAGTGTTACCAGGGAAGCAGGGGTGCTGCGGGACCAGCTGTGACCCACCCAGACCTGCATACTGTGAGAGAGAAGGGCTGCTCAGCCCCAGGGGGTGGAGGTGGAAACGCATGGGTGGCTCAGCAGGTGTCTCCATTCACATTTAAGAAGACCTTTTTTCTTCTAAAGAATTGGGAATAAGTTTTGTTCCCCCCCAAAAAAAAAAAAAAAAATCACCCTGGGCCTTTGCATGATGGCAGCATCATTCTGTGCAACTTTTCTCACACCAGGTTTGATTTCCAGATGTAGAGCTAACGATTAAGCAAGGTTCCTGCTGAGTGGTGTTTGCTGTGTGCTGAGTGGACTTCACAGTGTACACTGTCCTGGCACCTGGCTGCCTGGGCTTCTCTTCCCACCAAACGCCAGTGGGGCTGGTGGGCAGCCCCCATTGTTCTTTGTGCCTTGGAAGCTCTTCTTCCATCACACTGACATTTGCATATGTGCATTCAAGTTTGGAGAGCTATCTGTACTGGCTTGTGCTTTCCATTTGTCATTATGAACACTGAGATAAGGAATGGACCAGGAACAGAAGATGTACTAACAGTTTTCTATCCGTGAGCACATTATTACACTATCTGTAGCTAAACTCGTGTTCCTTCTGTGTCCTTGAAACAGTTATGACTTATCTGAATGTGTGGGGCTTTGTTTTTAGAAAAGACGTGTGGGGAGTGAAGGAGTACTGCATGCTTCCTTAACTAACATGGTTTCTTGGGTTTTCTTTTTTTCACATGCTTTCTTACACCTTGAATATTGCTTTATTCATCAAATAACTTCCTAATTCCACCTGTTGGCCCATTTTCCATTTTCAGTAGATTTGTCACTTAATGGCGTGGCAGCTAAAGTGCAATTTTGAAGGTTTCTTTTGTAGGAATGCTTATCATGTGCTGCTTCTAATTCCTCTTCTTTTTTCTTTGTTCTTTTTCTCTACTTTGCTAAATTTTCTCCTTAGTTTCAGTAACTGCTCGTTTAAGTCATAGTTGTGAATGTTACTTAAGTACAGTTACTTAAGTACAGACATCGTTCACGCACTTCTCTCCTGTGTTTTGTTGAAGAGCTTGTGGAGTCAGTTAAGCACTAAGCTTCTTTTCCTTTGTGGTGAGATTGGATGTTTAATTACTTTATGATTTAATTTTTTCTCAGTTCCTGCCAGTAGTCTTTATTCATACCATTTCTGTTGTTTACAGGATAGGCCACAATTTGCTGACTTGGATGCCTATAGTTCTGGTCACAACTGAACCTCAGCTGATGTAAGCCACTGTTCTAGTTGCTATGCATTTCTGTCTGTCAGCTGTGCATGAAAAAAAATTCATTAGTGATCAATTTGCATTTGCATGGAAGCAGATTTTATGAATGCAAATACTGTTGCATCTGTGCAGCACTGGCTTTTGTGTACAAAACTGATGCACATGCATGTAATTTTTGCTTACTTGCCAAGACCCAGTGGATATCTGCAGCAGTTCTTTACCACTCCTTGATACTCATTTTTCCATCATGTGTTAGGTGAGTGAAAAGCCCTCCTGTTATTTCTAGTTGGTCTATTTTAGCAACCTTTTGGATTTCTGTCATCATAGAGCTTATAACCAAGCAGGGACTCCAGCTAATTCCAACCGTCATCCTACTCCCTCTATTATTTTTAGTGTAAGCCATAATGATTTTAACCCAGTCGTATTTCCTCCAAGGTCTCCTATCTCAGACACTTGGAAAGCCTTCCCTCCCTTGTAATGTTCTCTTTGATCTCTTGTTAATGACTTAAATCTCCTTACATTTAGTCCACACTGAGTTTCTTTCTCCTCCTCTCTGTTTGCTTTTTTGCGCCTGCAGGTGCCTGGGCTGTTTTCCATCACTGTCTAGAAATTTAGTTTGTTTTGTAATTTCCTTTCTCTTTTAATTTCTTTCACTTTTTTGTTCAAAGTTGATTTTGAGTTTTGCTCCCATTGCACATTTGAGTAGCATGTTGGATGTCTGAATGCAGGGAGTTAAATGTTTGTAAATTTCTATCTCAAGATGAAAGATAACATGTATACATACATATATGTGCACACATAGTAGATATACTCCCAGCTGTTATAGTGAAGATTGAAAATGGCACTTGTTTCTCATGCTTATAATTTTCTGAAGCACTAATTTTATTGGTTCTGATCCCATTAACTGTTATGCATGCTAATAATTTTAGATATGTAAATAATCCTGCTGTCTCAGTTCAGCATGGGCAAACATTTGAGAGAGCATTGAAATAGTACCTTGCATCTTCAAAGATACAAAGCCATGTTCAAAGATTTTGAGTGCTTTTTCTTTACTAAAGCCATTCTTTTTTTTTTTGCTGATATTTTTATATGCTCTCTGAAGCTGTATTATAGAGACCAGAAGTGCAGGTAAGGAAAGAATAAGCATTACGCCCCGGCTCATACAAAAGGATCAGCTACTTTGCTCTAGTCACTGGCAGATGTTGAAAGTGGAATTTGCTGTTCTAGACATGTTATTGAGGGCCTGAAGCTTGCAGTAATGGTGGAAGTAAAAATTATTTTCTGCAAGTTTTACTCTTCAGACATTAGGAGGATTTTTAAGTTGCATGCTAGGTGTTTGCAGCAGGCATTTTTATTAAGTTTATGCTAAATGTGAACAAAATACGCCTTCTCCAGTTCCACTGAAATTGGTGGTATTTCAGCTCTTCTTAGCTAGAGCTGGATTGGGGTTGTGTGTGTAACTGAAACTTCCTATGCCAAGCTTCAGGCTTCTGGATGGGCTTTCTCTTTTTTTTTTTTTTTTTTCACCTCTCAAATCACTTTTTTTTCTTAAAAAAAAATAGTGTTTTGTATGAAGCTTATAATTAACTAAAAATGTTAAAATTGAGAAGGTTTGGAATTTTATTAGGAACACATGTACACAGAGTTAACAATAATTTGACCTCATGTAGAAAAAATTATACCTGAGAAGAAGAGGGGGAAATGCTTAATAGTTTTTTTCTGATCTTTACTTTGAAAAAAAGGGGATGGTGACATTCTGCTTTCATTTCCAGCATTAACTGAAATCAGCATTAACTGAAATCAGCAGGATTGGATAACTTGCAGTTATGCAGTTAATGCAGTATTAAAAAAACAACAAAACACAAACCAAACCCAACAGAAGAACTGTCTGAGAATCTCTCTGGTCCATTAATGCTGATTTTCACTAAGTCATTTAACACTGGAGAAATTCCTAAGGCCTGGAAAGCTAATGTCATGCCAGTATTCAAGAAAAGTGAGTGTGGTAGGATTAGTGGCTGTAAATCCATCAGCCTGACATCAGCTTTCATGAAAAGAGTGGAACAGTGCACAGCAAACTGAAATGTGCAGGAGGGGCAGAAATGCAGCTGTTAAAGGATGCTCATACAATGTGAATTAATGGAAGTTTATTGGTAAAAGATTCTGCCAAGTTAGTAATAATTACAAAAATTGCTTGACAAAGTGACATATTGATGCAGTCAGATTACATGAAGCATTTGATTTTTGTATCCCTTGGCATCTTGCTTAGGAAACTGAATTGACAGAAAATCAGTAGTGTATGTGTTACATGGTTATAAGAAGGATGATCCTGCCTGTCTGAATGGGGAATCAACATGGTGGTGTTGGAGACATCTCACAGGGACCTGTTTTTGGCTGTAAACTGTGTGATCTTCCCACTGGTATCTTGGAAGCAAGCCTGGAATTGTCACAGGTCATCTTGATAGGTGATAGGTGCATGCACTGGCAAGCAGTGCAGAAAACAGAAGTGCACTGCGGGAAGGTTTGGTTGGGCAAACAAGAGCCACTTTAACCCATACCAGAAGTGAAAAACAGAGGAGTATGTCCCTAGGAAACACTGTCACTGCAGAGAAGCTGGTGTGCACAGAGGGCAGTATGCTGATTGTTGGTGGAACAGGATGACCAAGGAGTGGTACAGCCCTTCCAGGCAGATCTGTGGTAATGGCAAGGAGGTTTGGTGTCTGTGGCTGAAACTGCTGAGGTGCCTGTGGGACTTCTTCCCTGGGAACATTGTGCATACCGAAAAGTGGGCTCAAAATGGGTAGTGGAGGGGAGACTGTTGGTGGTTATTAAGTAGGCATGCCACACCAGGCTCTGGAGCATCACCAAACCAAAAAGCAGTGGAAGGCTGAGAGAGGGGGCAAAGGAGGTATTGCATCTGTTTGCTACGTTCATACTATTCCCTGCATTTCTCTTTATAGCTAGTGGTGGGGCTTTAGCCATGGTTTGGACCTGCACACCTAGGCTTTATCTTAGAAGGGCTCAGGCAGGAGACACACAGATTATTAGAAAATTAGAAAACCAGAAAACATGTCCTGGAGTGAGAGACCGCAGTTTATTTTGTCCTTCAGTGACCTGCTTACCTAAGATTTAATTAATGCCTAGTATGATTGATTGTGCTTTTGTCAGCTCAAGTTGAGTTTTGTCTTTCATTTCGTGGGATAGGTTTTGATGTGAACAGAAAGAGCATGTAGACAGAATCCCGTGAAAAGCTTGTGTGTTGGGTGCATCCGCTGTGGAGCTCAAGCGAGATGGTAGCAATAACTTTAATTGCAGTGTCTCACAGATTTTCTTGAAATGTGAAAGTCTGTGCTGCATAACTTTTATCCTGGGGTGCCTCCTTCTGTCACATATTGTTCTTGATAACATGTGCTGTCCCACTTAGGAGTGGTTTAGCCCTTCATAGGTGGAACTAGAAAGGCTTTTTCTGCTTTGCTTAAATGACCACTCCAGAGTTATTCCTAGAGGGGAGAAAAGAGTAATACTGTTCCTTCAGGGTAAAAATGGGGATTGTTCTGTCAGTGGAGTAATCCCTAAGAAGCAGAACAGCACAGCCATTGGTGTCTTGGTGGATACAGCCATCTCCAGCCCCAGGACACATGCCATGTACCTGCAGTCGCTGCTGCCATTATGCCTCCTGCTTACCGATGATGCCAGCTGAACTCCTGGTCCAGCGGCTGTGTCAGATGAGGAGTGTCGGAGGCACTGGGACACTGCCCTGGCTATCAGAGAACTGCTGCAGGAAAGGTGTGATGACTGCTTGTTTTGTCTTGAGGTTCTGAGAGGAGGTGGAAAGACTTGTAGGAGTTGGCACAAGGCAGGTGCTTGGGTGAGGCTTAGCTGTGATAAGGTGAGGGGTAGATCAGTCTTTGTGCACTTCAGCTGCAACGAAGAGGCCAGGACCCTGCAAGAGGATCAGAGGTGCTGCTCTCCATGTTTTTCCTTTTTTATTTCCTTATTTATTTATTTATTTTTATTTTTTTTTTTTTAGAAAAAACGTCTTTCTGCTTTGGAAAGAAAGGCATGTATCTGCTGAGCAACTATGTTCCCTGGGTATGGTCAGAGAGATACTTAGGGACTGTGGTAGGAGTAAGCTGTTTTGGCTATGATTTATTCTCTTTAGCCTGGAGACACAGCTGCTTTTAGCCCACGCATCTGATATGGCTGATAACAAATTTTTTGACCTCTCCCTCTAACAGATGTTAGTCAGAGCATGGCTGGGCATTCAGGGGTGTTCAGGCAGTCACAAACAAGGAGGAAAACTGCTGGATTTGGTGTTTGAGCTTGAGATGCGGTTGTTGGAAATTGGGGAAGGGAGGAAGAAACATGCGTTTCTCAAAAGCTTTCTGGCCAAAACAATTGAAAGGACTTCCATAGGTGAGTTTGAGTAGGACATCCCCATATGTCTCAGAAATGGGGCTCTGGGACAGGGGTATGAATGCAAGCTCCCCTTCTCTGCAGACTGCTCTTCACTTACTTGCTGGTTCAGCTGGCTAATTGCAGACTGACTCTTCCTTGTTACCATTGTTAAGGTTTCCACCTCCCTGCTGTCTGTGAGCCAGCACAGAACTGATGGCCCAAGGTCTGCAAAGCAGAGAAACACAGAGGAGGGATGTATCTTCACAGCAGTGGCTCAGGTAGCCATCTCTTAAGATCTGAATTCAGGGATGCTTTCAGGAATCTAGGGTCCATGTTTTTTCACGCTGCTTTTAGGGAGAAGCTTTCACTGGCAGATCTGAAAGGCCTGATTCTGCATACCTGGTGCTATAGTAATTTATATTGCACACTTGTAGTCCAAAGTGAGTACCTTTATTTGTCATGATGGCAGGAAAGTTATCTCAGATTTTCTTGTGTTTGGGAAGTTTTTTTAATCACACAGTTCAAAAGCATTAAAGTTAGGGGTTTTTACTAGATTTTCCTAAACAATAATATCTTACATTTCTTCAGGTAGTGATGTGGGTTAAGAGTTTTATATACAGAAGCATCCAAAAGAGAGGTTTTAAGATAAACGCACCTTTAGGAGAATACTGATAGAAAGAGGACTAAGGGGAAAACAAAAATCAGAATTCAGGGAGTCGGCTCTTGTTTTCTTGGGAAGGAATCAGACCCTACAGCTCCTGTTTGACACATACGAGTCTGAAGAAGAGGGACATAGTGTGTGGACTTGTTGTATGGTGAGGCTGTTAGCTGAAACAAATACTACTGGGATGCAGTTAGTGTCTGGTCCTTCACAGAGGGCTTTGAGAGCAGTGTAGATGAAAACCTGGTCCTTTGTGCACTCAGATCTGTATCCATAAAGGATAATCCCTGTGAACTCCATATTGGACCAAATGTGCCTTTTAGGAACCTGTACTGCATTGGCAGAAGCTATAAATTGATAGGGGAAGGTGTTTAAAGTTCCCTCTATGCTTTCTGAAGGAGCAGTAACTGGGCTTCTGTGTGAAAGAGTATGGTTCAACAGAGTTATACAGGTATGAAATGGTGTAATCAGCGGAAATGGTGGAATCAGACTCTGGGGAGGGAGGGAAGAAAGATGAAAGGTGGCATTGCAGCTGGGACCTTCTCCAGAGCCTGATGTTCAGGCTCAGTCAAGTGTTGCTGTCCTGTTCCTCAAATTACTGTTGGGATTCTCCAGCCTCTTCCTATTCCCTTCCTTCTCTCACTAAAGAGGTTTCCTTCCTTTTCCCATTTTAGCTAAAGCAGGAAGCGGGAATAGGAAGGTGTTAGTGCGTAATATTTTGTGCAGTATCACTATGCAGGGTGCAAATAATAAATCGCACACTGCATGCTTAGACAATTTACTGCTGGCTTTTGTATGTGTGGTGACAAGTGCTCAAAAGGTCAAAAAAGCTTCCTTAACAAATTTGATAAGATAGTGCAGTGAGCTGTAACAGCATAAAGTCCTGGGGACCGTAGACCAGAATAGAAGAAATAATTATGCATGGTAATGGGTAATTACAGATAATGACCTTTTTTGGGGGTGGCAAGAAATACACAGCCCCACAGTCTTGCCTGGAATTAACATCGTCTAGCACATTAACTTTATAGCAAGCTAAAAGTTCAATGCTGGAACTGAAGATAATCTGCAACTTCTAACGGGAGAGAACAGAAATAGTCCTCTCAAAGACAGAGCAGGCGTTCAGGTTTTGTTCCTTGGGAGGGAGAGTGTCTCAGCAGAAAGTAAGTAATGGTGCCAGCTTTCTTTGACATCTGAAATAGCTCTGTCATGATTGTCTGGTGGGAGAAACATATTGTTCCAGTGTTTCTGATTATGGTGTTAGGGAGTGATTTCACACCAGCCTCATTCAAGGCTATTGTCCAACCTCGAAGCCAGCTATGAATTGAGATAACACATTGCGAGACTTAGTATTGCCAGACCAGTTAATGCGAATGTACTGATGCTTTGCATACTGAGCAAGGGAAAATTGTCAGGTACAGATCCAAAACTCTTGAGGTCTGAAGACAAGTGTTTCCTGACTGATTAATTTTTAGTGTTTCCTGACACAGAGGCTGCTTGCAGGAAAATACTAACACTACAGTGATAAAAACAGTCACTCTGAATTGAAAACTACAGGAAATGTAAACTACCAGAAGTTGAACACTGCTCACTGGGCAATGGCTATGCCTTCCTACTCCTTGAGAAAACATGTTACTTGAGTAGTTACAGTTCTCTGACGTTTTCAGTGCTCTGGCTGTGTACATGTAGAGTCTCTGTAGCCATAGAAGAAATGAAAACTGCTAATCATAGGTGCATATAAGAACTCAAGTCAGTATATGCAGACAGTGAAATTCTGCTAATTGCCACACTGCATATACAATTCCTTTCCTAAAATATACAATCACATGGAGACTCATCAGTTGTTATGGTCACATGAGTAAATTGAACTGTGCTGTTGCATACTCCCAGACATTGATACGTGATTGTATGTGCTGTCCTGATTCTTACAACTGTTCCTGGTGTGTGTGCATTCTAAACTGGCTAATACTGTCCCCCAGATTGCCAAGTGGGGTCCAGTAACCATTCCTAGTAGGCAGTTGCATGATACCACCCTGTTTTAGATGCTGAGAAGGTCTGATAATATGGACTTTGTACCATTGGACCTTAGCACTAGAGGCTTGCCCAGGGATATTTAAATGTTTGAATTACTGTTATCAACATATAATAAAATGTGTAACTGCCCCTTAACAGTACCAATTGCAATAGAAAATACCACATGCTTATATACAGAGTGAGTGAATGTTAGAGACAGAACTTCAGTGTTTGCATTTCTTAGTGTGTATGCTTAAAAATACAGTTGCATCATGAAATGGAGATGATGATGGAAATTCCTGTAAATTCCCTGACATTTCACCTCTCCTCCCAGAAATTAAGAAGGGATAGAATGATCTGCATGCTGGCTTCTGCACTGATTTTGCCATGTGTATCTGCAGTTCATGTAAATCGCTATAGCTTTATTGAAGTAAATGGTCTGAGACTGGTTTACATTAAGTGAGGACTGGACCACTTGTTTTTCATCATGCTCTGCAAAGTGAAGGCAGGAGCTCCTCACAGGTTACTGAATGTGTAAGACCTATGTGTGTAACTGACCCCAAGAACTCACCTTCCTTAGAAGACAATCCCAGCCATCCTGAAATGAATTACTGATTAACTACTATTAATATGCCATAGAGCTGGAGAGTCGTCTACAACACTGCAAGATCAATAACAGTATTTATCGTGCATTGTATTGATCTTCTATGAAAGAGTAGGACATATTTCACACTGTGTACATAGTGCAAAAAAAGTAGCATCGGTTCTCTACAGGAATTGGTAAAGGCATAGAAAAGAGTTCAGAGATCCAGTGGCACAACTGTTTCACTGCAAGAGCATTGTTCATGCATGGAGAGCCTCTGATGGCCCTAGGTTGTAGATTGGATATTACAGAATCCGAGTGACAATTTTACCCATTCTTCTTCTTTTTTTTTTTTTTTCGCTTCTAATTCTGTTCCTTCTTGTACATATTCAGTCACATATTTTTGTGTCCTATCTGCAACTTGCAGAATGTTAAAGTTTGTGTGGGCAGGGGAAAGACCCAGGAGCTTTTCCCTGTTTTTCTGTGTAAAGGGTCAAGACAGCTGAGGCATGAGCCTGGCTTCTGCAGCAGACCTCTGGTTTTAAAAGGCAGGTGGAGGGACAGAGTGGGAGCCTCATGGTACAGCAGCAGTTGCCTTGTTGACAGCTTAATTCCTCTCAAAAACTGCTTCCCTTAGAGCAGTGAACCTCAGGGCTGCCTGCCATGTGCAGGTGTAGTAACTTGGCAAGTTCTGAGGCAGGGGAGGACCCTCTCCTTGCCAGGAGAGTCATGTAGCTGTGTTGAATTACACTTGGGAAAACAAACAAATCAACCAACTCAAGCAACAAACCACAGCAACAGCTGAAAGCTGCTTTCTTAACCTTGGTGTTCTCTCTTTGGCAGCGGAAAAAGACTGAGAGCCTCCCTTAAGGAGGACACCTTGCTTGCTGAGTGACCAGGGGTGAGGCTGTGGGAAGGTTCAGCCTGTAGGTAGGAGTCAGGAATTACTCCAAAAGAAGGAGGCAAGAGGAACCCCAGCTAACTAAAATTTAATTACAGCCACAGCTTCCAATAGATCTGCTGTGTTCTGCAAATGGTGGTTGTGCCTGAGGATGCTGCTGCCTAGGAGTGGTGTGCTTGCACATCAGCTGACTGCCACACTTTGTCTGGAGAGAGCTGGCATAGATAGGGCAAAAAGTTCCCCTGGGCATACAATAAACATGAAGTCTTCTCTGGGCAGATCTCCAAGTGCCTTGCTTTATCCCTAGGAGAGTTTAGCAGTGTTCTTTGGCCTTTAATTCTGCTCCCATTGGCAGTTAGCACTTCTTCTGAGGTACCCTGTGTAAGTACTGGCTGGTCTGACATGTTTTTCTTCCTGAGCTTTCATTGCTCAGAAAAAAAAAAGTCAAGACTTTCAGGGCTTTCTCCATTAATAGCAAAGATCTTTGCCCTTCGTGTATTTACAGCTGTGTACATTTTATGTGTGTTGTATATGTATGGTGTATGCATTAGGTGACACAATCAGCCAGGTTGGATGGGGTAAGAGCTTCAGGTCTGCACACCTGCCCTTGACCCGTTGTGTGCTGGAGTCACCAAAGACTTGCTTAGCTCTCCAGAGGCATCCTTCCCTCAGGCTGGCTGGTGAAACACTGCAAGGAGTTTAGAGTAACCTTTGGCGTGCTTTGACCTGATCTGACCTGACAGCTGCCCAAAGCCCAGATGGCACAAGGGTATGTCTTGCATGAGGCATCTGTCTTCTCCCAAGTGAAGCACCAAATCTCCAGATGCCACAGAAAAATAACAGAGACCTGTCCCAAACCATAACATCAAAGAAAATCTCATCCTCTAAATTCAGGGGAAAGTGTCCGTTGAAGCATGTGGCAGCTTTCTCCTATTCTTTGTCAGGTGCTGCCAGTCCTTCCATCTTCAGAAGCATGATGTGGCTTGAGATTTAGGGAAGATTAACTCTTCTGGCTGTCTTTCCATCACTGTAGCAAGAGTCCTTGTTCAGTATGGAGTTGGTTGTGTCTATCCCTTCACTTGAGCTTCCCCTTTTCCCATGGCTCCTATTTTTATTGTTAATCTGCTGGGGCACATCCCTGTGGTGTGGCTGCAGTTCAGAAGGAGTGTGTGCCAGGGATGTTATGAGGACCATGGATTCCATAATTCCATGTATGTAAGAGGAAAATGCCTGAGGCTGCTGACACCTGGAGATCTGTGTGTATGGGTGCATGGTTGTCTGAATGAGCAGGTGAATGGCTCTACAAACTCAATGTTGAGTTTTGAGAGGGCAGCTGATAGTACTGTAGAAGCTAGTGGAGAGCGGAGAGACAGCAGAAGGAAAGCAGAGGACCATTCTGGTGGATTCATAATACTGAGCACTGAACTGCTGGCAGCTGTTGCACAGCTAGATAAAGGACAAGTGGGTCGCAACAGGTCAACCCCTTTGCACATCCATGCAAATCATGGTAGCCCCAGCCCCAGATAACAGGTAAAAGTGGAAAAGAAAGAGCAAAAAGGTTTTGGTTTTTTGGTTGGTGGTTTGGGGTTTTTTTTGCACCTATTTAATGCAGCAGAAGACCGTCACTGCTGCTTGCTCTTTGGGAAGTAGCTGTAGGACTACCAGCCACTGGAACATCACAGACACAGGAAGGATGTTTGTACAGTTTTGTGGGTATCTATGGGCAGGTCTCTGTTATATCCTAGCCCATCTTGTCCCATGTTAGGAAGCGTAGTGCATGAGACTTTTCCAAAAGTTGCAGCAGAACCTGCTACATTCTCCTCATCTTCAGTTGAGCTGCTCGCACCTCAAGGTGGCTCACCTTTTGTGTGTAGATGCAGAGGCCCCATGTTCCTGGTGCTAGCATTCTTTGTGGAAGGTATTATCTCTTCTTATGACGCACTGCAAGTGGAAACTCACTGCAGAGGTTTCAGAAGAAATTGCACATCTGTGCAGCATAGCACAGCCCTGACAGAAGTTCTGTGGCTGGCTGCACTGTATATTTCTGTCTCCTGTGAAATCTGTATCCCAGCAGGATGTTGGAGGATTTTGCGTTTGGCTTCTATTTTACATTATGAAAAGCAGAACAGTTAGACTGCAGCTTTATTTGAGAGCTAAGTCTGGGGAGTGGGTCAGGCTTGGGCTATGATTTATCAGAACTGCTGGCTTTTCAGTGCCAGTGGTATAAGTTCTGGTTTTATCAAAGACACTGACAAAAGGATTTGAAGAGAGGCCTGCCCAGAAGCAGAATAATAACAATCATAAAATCTCATAAAAATATGGAAGTTCAAAAACCGTGAAGGTTTTTTTGTGGCATTGTGAACTCCTGTGTACAAATCGAAGAGGTGCTCCCAATGAAAAAGGCCAGCTGGCTTGTTTCTCATTCATATAGGGCTGTGGGGCAGAAATATCAGATGCAGGAGGCATAAAACATTCTGGTAATAATAAATGGGTATAGTTCATTGGTGTCAGGAAAGTGTCAGCAAGGGCTGAATGGGGGCACTGCATAATTTAGTGACCTGGAAGGATCTGTGATTGCAGACAGCTTTCATTACAGCTGCAGAAGTGAAACAGAATTGCGTTGTAAATGGTAGTAACCGGTAAAAACGATCATTTGATCTAGTGTATAGTACACTGGAAGCTGTTACCATGACTCTGAGAAGCTGGTAAATTCCTGATTCATTTTTCAGGTATGTAACCAAGGTACAGATACACCAAAAGATGCAAGACAAACCAGGCAATGCCTGACTGGCATCCCTGTTAGGGATGTTATTTCATATGTGCCTATTGTCCATGCTGCTTCATCTCCATATGATAACCTTTGAGAGCTAACAAGTATGCTTTAGGCCACATCCTCTGCTTCTCCATGGTAGCGTTAAACAACAACATAGGAAGAGCAGGAGCTCCTTGCAGAAGGGATCATTATGCTGCGAACACTGTGTAAGGGTAGGTGCAGGACAGGGTAACAGGGATGTGAGGTAGAACCAGAGCTGCAAGGATGGCAGGATTTACAGTTGCTCCCTTGTTAAATACGTAAATGTGTATTCACCACATAGTTAGACTTTCCGAGGTTGTGGCATTTATTGCTGTGGCTGGCTCAGCCAGGCAGCAGATGCAGCATGCCAGAGAGAGCGTGGCTGTGGCAGGGTACCGACAAGCATCTTACTTTTTCATCCTCACAAGTGTAACACTAGACATTAGAGTGAGGAAAATGGGACTTAAAACATCCACTGAGAAGCCCCCGTCCCCCTAGGGAACAGCAGGGAAACAGACATTTGTGGGGACAGCCTGTGGGGAGTGCAGGCGGCTGGCCTTCAGTCTGCCGGCACTCCGGAGTGCAGGCAGCAAGTCATGAGCAATCCCCTCCTCCTCCTCTTTTGCCAGTGGTGTAGGAACTTGTTCTGCTCTGTGGTTCTGTAGGTAAACAGAAGTTAAATTTGTGTATGAAGGCGGGGCAGGGCCTTTGCTCTGCTCACTCAGGGGCAGCGTGTGGGTTTTTGAGACACTTTGGCTGATCATGGGGTGCTTTCCCTGCTGCAACTTCTTTTGGCTTTGTGGCTGTTTGTCCTTTTCCAGAAGCATGTTCAGAAAGTGTCTTCTCACCTGCAGGAAACTGGCTGGAGAGGGGTCCTGTAGCTACAGTCTGCTTCCAGGAGGTTAAAAGAGACTTGGCACACTGTTACAATATAAGAATAATAGGGAGCTGCAGCCTTAGCTGGTGTAAATCATCACCAGGTCACCTGACGCTGCTTGAGGACTCAGAACATCATCTTAACCTGCAGTTGCCTTTGTGTCCTGTTTTGCAGTCTCTGGTGTATGTAGGTGGTGGTATCAGGCTTTGTGTGGAAGTCAGTCCATGTGAGTTTCTACCAAACATCCAGCCGTGTTTCCCTTTCAGCGCCCCCCCTCTTCCTATTTACTACTCTCTGTCCAGCCTTCAGGAGTCGTAGCTCATCAGCAGGTGAAATGTAATGATCTTCATGGAGCCTCCTGTCTCATAATGGCTTCTTGCTTTCTTTTCCAGAGGGGCGGATGCTCATTCAGGACATCCCTTCCATTCCCAGCAGAGGGCACTTGGAGAGCACGTCTGATTTGGTTGTGGACTCCACCTACTACAGCAGTTTTTACCAGCCGTCCCTGTATCCTTACTATAACAACCTGTACAACTACTCCCAGTACCAAATGGCAGTGGCCAGTGAGCCCTCCTCAAGTGAGAATGGGAGTACAATTGTAGGGTCGGCCATGAAAAACAGCCTTCGAAGCCTCCCACCAACTTACATGCCAAGCCAGTCGGGAAAACAGTGGCAGGTATGATGTTACAGAGGTGTTATGGGGAAGAGTGAGGTGGATGATAACCTGTTTCTCAGGCCTGATTCTAACCTCCTGTTAGCTGGTTTAATGGCAGTGCAAAACCACAACCAGATTTCTGGGTGGGATTAGGACCCATGTTAGGAGGATTAGCTGTGGCAGTTATGATGGAGCACAGTGAAAGCAATGATACAGGTATAGGTAGGTTGCCATAAGCACAGATGAAGGCCACCTACTTAATTTTGTCTTTTGAGTTATGACATAGGAGATTATGATCTGTTTTCTGGAGAAGGAGTCCAACTGGATTCCCCAAAATAGCATCCTGGAGGCTTTAGGTGTCATTTCTGAGAGACTTTCCTCTTCAGGAACCTGTTCTTTCCTGTCATTCTTATCCAAGTCTCTGAAGTGACCCAGGAGACTATGCTGTTGTGCAGTGGGCTGGTCATTGTCAGTTGAAAGTGACATGGCATGTTGTGTTGTGGCAGTGTCAGCTCCAGGGCTTGTGATTTCAATTTGGGGAGCTCAGTTTACAGTCTGTGCCTGCAACTAACTTCATTAGTTAGGGTATAAAACCATCTGAGTCCTATCACTGTAAGACTCGATAATTGTAGCTTCCAACTTACTACTAGTTGGACACTGGAAAAGTAGAAATCTGCCAAGAAATGGGATTCTTGTCAAAGTAAGTGGAGCCATTTCCATCACCCTGAGGCTGTTTGGTCTTAGGCTGTGGTGATGCTTCTCTGTCTGAGATTGAGCTCAGGGAGGGTGCCCTATCTGAGAATCTGTATGCCCCATGTCCCTTGTCCAAGGGCAGGGGAGGGCAGATCTCTTGTGTAGAGCAGAGCATTAAGAGGGGGCAGGCTGCCTTCTACAAAGGGTGTGTTATGAAACTACTCAACAATGAAAGACTAAATGTCCACCAAATCTTCCTTTCTGAAGGGAACAGATGGGATGGCCCATTTGCTGACAGAGCATTCCTGTAGCAGTTCTGGCACAGGGACCAACACTGAAAGAGCATTTTAACTTCTGATGCCAAGGAGGTGGTTACAGGTACAAGTACTGCAGCAGTCTGCATCACTTTCAGTGAGGTTTTCATATTGTTAGACACTTTTTTTCATGGAAAGGTCCTTCTGAAAATGCAGAAGCATCCTCTCTAGCTGCTGAATTTGACCGTTAGACCAGGGTGAGAGTCAAGGCAAGCTTGGGATAGGATTTTGTGTGTGATAAAAAGGTGAGGTGCCAGTGCTGTTTCAGCTTTTTCATTTTGGTTGTTTGGGTTAACTCGGCACATCGTAGCAGAGTGTTTCAGATGAGAAGTTATTTCTGAAGTTTTTGCAGTACCTAATTTGGAAGAGACTACTGCAGAGCTGATGCTTGGAGACACTGTCGCAACACAAATGAGGGGCAGGAACATTTGTCCTGTGAAATTGATGTTCTTGCAGGCATGTAGTCTCACACTTTACCATTCCTCCAGCCAGCAGAGATGTCTCTGATTTTACTTGCTTGAGAAAAAGAAAAGTAAATTGAAGGTATTAACTATCCTAGCATATAGTGTTTGAGGAAGACAGACATGAGGGTATGTTAAAAAGATGTTAAACTGTTAAACCTTGGAATGAAGATGGTGTCCTCTCAGTTCTGTTGTCGTCTTCTGTCTGTGATTTGAAACTAGACTGTATATGTATGAAGTTTGGGGCTAGAGGGTCCATTGTCTCCCTGTGAGATCGCCTGTTCCTTGTGGGACCTTTGGCAGCCGTTAAAGAAATAAAAGCCATAGTCTGTTTTCCATGGATTTTTCTCTTCAGTCCCTGCAGAATCTATAAGAATCTGGTAGAATCTTTTGTTTAAGTGCCACTCAAATTAGTGGGATACCAAAAAGGTAATTAAGGAAAAAAAATGTCAAAAAGGACCATTTCCCTTGCACCATCAGGCTCCAAGTGTTGTTCTTTCAGTCCCACCATGTGGGATGTATCACAGAGTATTCACCTCTAAGTGAATGTAGTGATTTACCTCACCTGAGATTTTAATTTCTCCTGGCCAAACCTTTTGGAATCTCTCAGTGCTGTTCTGATGAGGTGTTTGTGCAGAAAGACTAGAGATAGGGCTTTCTGGCTGCAGTGTGACATCTCCTCAAGCTTCTAAATAGCCTAAAACCAGGATGTGCCTCTTCTGTTCAGAGGGAGAGTGTAGTTCAAGGTGTTGTGTAAATAGGCTGTTTCTCACAGGCTGATCTGCAAGAAGGATTGTTATTGCTGGAAGAGTTACAAATCATGGGGTTTGCATATCATTATGACAGCATTAGATTGCACTAGTAATCCTAAAAATTTTTAGTGAGAGCCAGGCTAGATAATGTTTGAAGATGTAGTGGTGCCGAGATTGTGAAACCTAACTGTGTTATAAGGGGAACAAGCTCTTAGCTGCAGCACATGGTTAAACATCGATTCTGCACATGCAACAGACTTTACCAGCAACAGATGATCGCAGAAAGAGCGTTAAATGGAGAAGAATGAATCAGTTTTCTGTCAAGCACAGTAAGGAGTTATAGGAGAGTTTCAGAGAATGATCCACAAAGAGGAATCAGACCTTGCTTACACCTTCAGGGGGGTTTCGTGGCAAACCCATGCAGGCTGATTCTCCAAAGGAAACACATAGGTGTATCTACACAGGGATTTTTGTTGGAGTGCCTGTACTGGTTGGGTTTATTTCTTTATATGAACGGGATTTCTTAACCAGTCTTCCAGGACAAGAGAGGCTCCTCATGTGAGCAGTAGTGCTGTAACTGTTTTCATTGAGGTTTTTGATTTTTGCTTCTTTACCAAATTGTAGCTGTACAATGTTTGCTATAACCACATCAGGGTAGCTGGCTAAGCTGTGAGTCATAGGAGGGTTTCTTTGCATAAGCTACCCGTGTGCTCACTGGAAGGTATCCTAGTTGAAGGTATGTAGATAAGACCTCCAGGCTCTGTTGGTAGAGGCTTGCTTGTCCTGGAGTAACTTTAAGCAGACAAGGAGAATTGCATAAAGTAAGATAACTTGTGGATGCAGACAAAGGCCTTAATCAGCGCAGCTGTCTGCTGTTTCAGAATTCAGTGAGCAAGGGAGAAAGACAGGGAGGAAATGTGTGTGTATGTGAAGGATGGGATGAGGATTAATGCATCATTGAGCCTTGGCAAATAAACGGAATCACTGAATCTTTAATGTAGATTAATGTCAGATTTCATTAGTCTTTGTTCTTTGCTGAGGCTTGTGTATTTCGGTGGATTCGTAGAGGTGCAACTTTATTTGTCTGTAGGTTTTGTTCATTGGTATACAATTATCCTGGAAATTCTATCCATTGCGATTTGTAAGCATAATGACGACAATACTTTTGGTCAAGAACCCTTCAGTCATTTATATCCTGCTGCTTTTGCCAGCTGTAAGGCAGGTAATCAGATACGTCTAGTGTTAACACCTGAAGAAAAGGCAATCCTCTGTCGCAGAGGAAATGCAGCAGATGTGGTGATTACTGTGCATCTCCTTCACTCCAGTTCTGTGTGAGTGTCTGCACCCTCCCTTGAAGCTTTCATAATTGTGCATTCAATCCAATTAACAGTTAAATGGGTTCACCAACATTAGTACTGCAAGTCAGAGCATCGTGGTATACAGTCTTCTGAAATCAGTCTCACTGCAACCCACTTTAGGGGCAGCAACTGCAAAATGGGGATTTTATTTACTATTTGGCAGTGAAAGAGTTAGCATTGCTGGGGTAGAAAACTGTATTTTAAGGATTTCTTTAAGAGTAGCAAACATAAAAGCCTGTCTTTTACTAAATCCAGAAGAGTGTGGCTGTGATAGAGCAGCTAGCAGTTTGAATTCTTAGGAATAGCTGTTTGCTAGTAAAAAAAGATTAATTTTTTCAACTTCCACAACCTGTTTCTAGTTTCTGGCATAGCTTTTCCTCCAATAAGCCTGGGCTTCTTACAAGTCTATTGTGTGGTGTAACTCCAGAAATAGGCGTAAAATGTTTGTTTGTGTAAATATGTACACATACATATATACACAAGTCACCTGACACAATCCCAATTTTATATGTAAGTAGTGTATTATATACTGTATTCATAACAAACCCTTCACACTACAGATTTATGCTAAAAGTATCCTAATGTTTCTGACAGCTCATGTGTGACATGAATGCAATCCATATTTCTTGGAGGAGCTAATCTAAGCTGTTTATTTTCCGATACTGCTGATAGGGCTATATCTCTAGGTGTCACCACAGTTGAGATTCTGATGGTAACATATTGTTTATGGGTCACTGCCTTTGTCTAAAAGAATAGGTTGGAACAGAATAGCAAAGGTTAATTAAGTTTGTCTATCAAGGAGGGACAGATATAGATGTCTCTTGTATTTTCTGTGCTAGAATCAAAGTAAGTCAAGGCAGGATATCATAGACTCATTTTTAGCTCATGCTGGAAAATGTGCTTAGCTGGTTTTAGGAACAAAACAAAGCCGCCTTGGGCAGTGCGAGTGCAGCAGTAGTTGTACGGGGTCAGCTCATGGGCAGCAGCATCGCAAGGTGGGAGAGTAGCGGCAGCCCTGGTTTACAGCTGGGTAAACTGAGGCAGGGAAGTGTTAAATAACTTGCTCACCATCACACAGCCTGCAGATGACAGTGGAGATTCCTGATGTGTGGATTCCCACTCTGGTGCCCAGTGGATGCCTTGTCACCTCATGTCAGAAAAAATGACCTGTGAGTTCTGTTGTTTGCAGTCAGCGACACATAAATGCAAAATACAATTTTATGCCCCCTAAAGCTGGCTTTATTGTTAAGATCAAGGCAGAAGGAGCAGGCTTTGTTAAAACTTTTAACAGAATTTCTCTGATGTTTCCATAGTTACTGGTATTGGTTTAGGCATCTGTTGGTGAGTCATGAGTGAGACAGAAGGATGGAAAGCCTGGGTGAAGTGGTTTGGCCCAGACCATGGGACACATCAGTGGCAGAGTCAAAGGATAGTACTTTGATCTCTTCTTTGCTCTGAATTCTTTGCAGCCGTTTTCACTCAGGATTAGCATCTGCAACCTCCTTCTACTTGTCCTTTTGGGGAATACACCACATGGTCCGGATCAACTGCAAAATGTGAATGTACTGCTAAGAGTAATGCTGGCTTGCTTGCAAGGAGATTGCAGCTGGCAGCTTCTGGAAATGAAAAAACTACCTGGGAGGTATTTTGTCTGAATAAATCACCTGGGAAGGGCAGGACTGTTCTCTAGTCTTCAGAGCTGGAAGGAGAACTGTGTGCCTGCCTTCTTGGCTCTTCCTCCATGAAGAAAATATGTAGAGGTTATGCAGATGCTGCCAGGAGCTTGGAGAGGAGCTTTATTTTGCTTTTCTACCACCTCTTGAGAAAGCTTTTACATGGGAATGGTCTGAACTGATGCAAGAGCATTCTCTTTTCTTTGTACTTCTTGTCTTTTGCTATGTATTTTGTCACTGTTGGGCACTGCTGTAGTGACAGAAAAATCCTGCTTCCAGCTTGCATGTTTGCAAACAAGCTGTAGCTGCCTCTATGATTCCTCATATTGGCTTTTCAAGGGAACATGGAAAAGAATTTTTGCTGAATGCATGGTATTTTAATCAGGCCATATTTGTTTGCTCATGAGTTCTACTCATGACACTGTTGCTTGAAATACATCCTGTAGGAAGTTATTGAGTGTGTGCTGTGTTGTACAGTTTAGGAGAACTTGTAAATGTAGAATAGGCCACATGTATTTCTCCCACTGAAGTCAGTGAGGTACTTGGTAAGTCCTGCTCACAGAGTGATGTGTGGTCGGACAAGGATGCACTGTAAGTAAGCAATGCAGAGTTCAACTCTGGAGCTCAGCTTGCTCTCTGCAAAGAGCAAGTGCATGTCCTTCGCCTCCACAGCACTTCTTTACCTAAAGCATGCCTTGTTCTTCTGGTGTGTAGCTTGCAGTGATACAAACCAGTGTGGTTTGTGGGACCATCCCATCCCCTGCCTGTCTTGGCCTTGCTGTAGGGCTGGAAAGGGCAAGGGAAGCAGGAGTAGACACCAGAGGGCCAGGCATCTCCTACTGTGATCCCTACATGACTGCAGTGTTCCTCCAGTACAGGCCTCAGGGAAGCACCTGGCATCTGGCTGCAAAATGTGGAAAGCTGATTTGCCCTGATTTAGAAATAATATGAATATTTCGTGGCCTCTAATGGCTGTTTTATTTCCCTTTCTGGTACCCAAAAATATGCAAGGACTGTCCAGAGCTGCAGGAGTTAAAACAGAACAAATGCCCCTTCTCATGGGGTTAGTGATCTCCTAAGCCCCCTTTTTAATGCAGTGCTAAGGTCAAGAATTCTTACAACTGTTTGGGTTTTTTTTTATTGTTACTGTAAAATAGAACTGCTAAGCTCTATAAAAAGGAAACGTTACGTTTCAGATTTACTGCAGTGTGTATTCTAAACAGTTTAATAAAACAAAACCAAAAGCTTTTAGGTTTCTTCAGCAATTAATACACTGCATAGTCTTTGCAGAGCCAAGCCAGTGGCTGTCGGTCGAACTGTGGTTCATAGACTTCGTGTGGGTAATAAGATTATAAAACATGTCTCTTGCTAGCCAGCTACCGCACACTAATAATAATAGTAGTGATAATTCATTGCATCCAGACATTTTAGGTAGGTTGTTTTTTAAGAAATGGAGAAAAACCCCAAGAAAATGTTTGAAACTAAACAGGTCACTGCATCCACTCCACAAGAAGCGAAAACATGCATGTGATCATTTTAAGTCCTAGGGAGTGATCCCTCCATTTTGTTACAGCTGAAATAATGCTGTCTGCTGTAGGAAACCTTCTCTCCGTTGTACATGTGTGCACATGCACTTGCACAAGGGAGAGGTGGGGATGTGAGGACCATGGCTGCTGCCTGCAGCCTTGCCCCACTGAGGGAGACAAGACAGTGTGTGCAGAACAGCAGGCAGACAGGAGTTCACTAACCCTTTTTCCCCCAAGTACTTCTAGAGCTGTTGAACTTCGTGGATGTGCAGGTGCAAAATGCCCTTTGGATTGAGTTTTTGGGAAGTTCATGTTGCTAATCCGTAATTTCAGGGTGGAGCAGCCTGGGTTTTGTTGAAGAAGTCTGTACAAAGCACAGATGTCTGTTTCCAAGAAAAGGCTGCCATTTTCAGAACAGCAGAGGGATGTTAGTGACGTTTTCAATTTCAGGCTTCCTTGGGATGATACGTGACATTTTTTAAAAAAGTAATTTACTGTTCATCGTGCATGGAACTTGAGTGCATATTGAGCTTTCTCTGCATGCATACAGGTGGTACAAAAATTACATTTTAATTATTGCTTTACATTACAGTAGAAAAACTTGCACTTTCACAGGCTGAAAAAGCATGTTCTGGCAATCCCTCAGTCATGTGCAAATACATGTGACTGTGCTGCTGTCAGGAGACGGGCAGAGGTGTACTTTGCTTCCTTGTAAACAGCCACCCCTCTCTCTTGCCACTTCATCTTGCTGTAAACCTGGCTCCACATGGAAAGTGGGATATTGCCCCCTGTCTCAGCACCAGCAGTATTTCATGTGACTCAAGCCACATTAATTCCAGCTACACATGATAAGATGAATATTGAGTTGTTAAGGGGGCCCTAGGAAAACAAGGGGTGACTGCATTCTGGCTTCTCACTGGAGGTGCCGGTGGCTCCTTCTGCCAGGACAGATCCTGGGTGTCTGCTGGAGAGGGGCAGCCATGCAGGACAGCAGGTTCACTCCCTGCCTTCACTGCTCCCTGGCTCTGAGCTCCCCAGCCCGGGAAGGCCTGAGAAGCAGGGCTTCATGAACGGCTGGCTGTTACCCACCACAGCAGGCAGAGCTCCTCTGGCTCTCAGCCATGTCATGTGGCTGGAGAGGCTATGAGGCACTTCTGGTTTTGAAGATGATGTCTAATGGCATAGCTGGATGTACATTAGTTGGCATTGCTGCCATTATACTTGTGATTTTTTTCTCTGCCTGGAAGTTTTCCACACTGTACTCATTCACTGCCAAACAGACTTAGGGAGAAGAGGTGGTGTTACCTTCCCTGTTGAAAATCTTAATCTTTTGAAGCTTTTTCAGAGTGCTATAGCCACATTATATTGTAGGGCTTTGGAACAAATAAAAGTAGATGGTAGTTCTTTCATAAAGCAAAAATCTAAGGAGATCAGGTCAGATTGTATTAGAGTATTGGAGTAGGATAAACCTTGATTTCTGAGTGCTGCCAACTTTGCTGCAGGTGGTTTGGTCTGGTGGACACCATGCTCACACAGCAGACCTGCTGGCTGGTCTCCAGCTGTGGCTCTGTTAAAGGCTTCTCATGTAGTCTGTCCACAGCTTGGTTTCTCTGGGTAAATCAGGAAAATATTTTTCCATCTTAGTGGATCGCAACACGTGATGCATCTGTGTATGTGTGTCACTGCTTGGGTGCTGTGGAATGTGTGTCAAGGGAGCCGATTGGTAGGGCTGTCTTTCTTAGGCACCCCACAGGTCCCTAGCAGAGCAGTTACCATCGCTCTTAGAGGGGTCGTTCCCTGGGGAGGTATAGGGATTCGATGGACACTTTACCTCTGACGCTGGCTAGATATGTGCAGTTGAACAGGTCTAGAAAGCTTCTCATTGTGTTGTCTGTGCCATAAGAAGAGGACTTGTCACGAGGCTCCTTGCAGTGAAGGGTATGTGCTTGCGTGCCAGGTGCAGCTCCTGCTGAGGTAAGGTGAATGAGCCAGACGTATGCCAGTGCTGCTGCTGTTGCTGCCAGGTTGCATCCCATTCCACACCAGCTTGCCTGTATCTCAGCAGTGTGGGCACGCTGTCAGACAAACAAAGCGAAAACCCAAAGCCAGTATGTCAGGATTTTACTTCCATTTACACCCTGTGTGCATGTGGGGCAGTGGGCAGTGGGGCAGAGGCACTAGGGCTCAGCTTTCACAGGCTGCTGTTGGCTTCTCTCTACAGGTGAAGGGAATGGAGAGCCGCCATGCCGTCAGCTCCCAGTACCGCATGTGCTCCTACTACCCACCCGCCTCCTACCTGGGGCAGGGTGTTGGTGCTCCCACATGCCTCCCCCAGATCCTGACCTCTGAGGACGTACCCTCCTACTCGGAGTCAAAAGTGAGAGGTAAGTGCACACCAGGGCATCTGGGACAGTTTTGCCTTGGGGCAGGCTCCCAGGAGGTGTGGGTTGTGCTGGGAAGGAAGCAGGACATCAGAGAGCAGACATTTACAAGGTGGTGGCTGTTTGCTGGGAGGCTTGTGGCAGCGTAGGGCTGTTACTGTACAGTAGTGAGACCTTGTGCTTAAGAAGTCTCGTAGTTCAGGAGTGCCGTTAGTTGTACCTTTCTGCTCCTGTGTATGTCTCTAAGCTGTATGAAGAGTCAGTTGAGGTGCTGTCTTTGGTGCTCACCAGCTTGCCCCAGCCACAGAATTATCTTTTCTCTCTTCTCAGAAATGCTGTCCATAATTTTTCTGCAAAGGCTCCCACTGAGCCTTTGCTGTCCTCTTCTTTCTGAGCCATGAATGGAAACTATTCCTGCACCTCAACAATGTCATGAAGCCCTTTGCAGACTTGCTTCCTTGTTCACTTTCAAACTCATCACACTGTGTTACTGAATTTAAAACTACTGCAGATAAATTTTCCTTTCATGTTCAGGGCTTTTTGACTATCCTAAGGATTACTATAGTCTGCAGTAATTTCCAGGTGAATTTACCCTCTGGTTTTGAGAATGTTTCTCTTGCTTTCTTGTTCCATTGCTCCAGTAGCTAGCAGAGTGTACCGCAGGCATTAACATGGCCTGCTAGAGTAGACCAGCTCCATTGAGCTGCTTCCCTGGAACCAAACAGTAACTGATGCTAGAGAAATAAGAAGAAAAACAGAGAAAGAGTAGGGTGATACTACTTCATATGTTCATATGTTTTGAAAGGTTAGGTGTGTATAAAGTCGTATCTGTGGCACTGAGATCTTGAATTCAGTAACTCCAACCATTTATGTTGAGGAGGTGGCTGCTCTTTCAGAATGGCTCTTTTCTGAAAGTCTTCCAACTACCTGTGACATATCAGATAGATGAAGAAACAACTCATGGTGTGATGAAACCTTACACTTTTCCTCCTTCTCCAGTAGTTCTAAATGGCTTGGAGAAATCAGTGATCCTTGGTTCATTTTCCTTCTCTTTTCTTCAGTTTTATTTTTTTCCCTCTTCTCTGACCACCATTGAACAATGACGTCTTCCTTTCTTCCCATTGGTCAGAGAAGCAGTTGGCTTTATGCTCAACTGTGTTTGACGCTTTTTCTTGCATCCATCACTACTAACTCACTAAGAAATCTTACCAGTCGAGTGTTCTTACAAATAGACAAAAGACCTTATACCCTTTGTTCCCAAATGCACTCCAGTGATTTTTCATCACTCTAGAAAACATTGTGTGCTATGTGCCACTGATTTTTAAACTGCATAAATACTGTATTTTCAATAATCCCTGACTGCTTCTCCAGACAGTGTTCCACACACAGATATTGTTCCCTAAGTTACACCATCAATCAGAAACCGACAAGCAGTGAGATGTAATTTACTGAGATCAAACAGCATTTTCCAGACTCTAAAGAAGTGGTTTTCCATAGCAGGGAGCTAGTGGGTGAAAGGGGCACCAATATTTTTGTGAGAAACTTGAACATGTGAGCAGGACCATACCCATTTAATAGGTTTCTTAGAAGCTTCTTTTTTCTTATGCATGTTTTTGAAGGAGATGGCTGCTTTTACATTTTCCTACAGACAAAACAATACCGTCAGGCTGTTAGTCAATGATTTACACTCCCATAACATTTTTCTTTCTGGGTGCTTTTCACAGTCCTCAGAGGGTTTGAGGTTTTTTACCCCTTTGTTGTCACTGGTGTAAGGGCTGTCAGCCATCAGGCTGTGAGCAGTGGATTCTGTGTGTTGAGGAGGGTGGCCCATTTCCCTGAAGTCCTGACTGTCCATACTGCAAGCGATGTCTCTTGCAAAAGATACTTCTTACACATTTCTCCATTGATTGCTGGGCTGAACTTTCTCTATAACATGAAGACTGCTTGGTATGATGCCTGGTGACATGTTTCTGCAGGATTAGTGGTTGCTGCTTGCTGAAGACAAGTTTATCATGTTTTAAATAAATGTGATTTACTTCTTCCTTTTCTGTGGTTGAGGTGGCAACCATTCTCAGACACTTTTCGTTTCTATGTTCATAGATTTTTAAGTCCAGAGGGAATATCAGGATCATCTAATCTTGCTGTATGGTGCAGACTGTAAAACTTCACCTGACAAACACCTGTAGCAAGCCCATAACTGATTGTTTTTTTAAGGAAGATCTGTGTGAAGACTTATGTATTATTAATCCAGATATTTTACAGGAAGGTGTAGGAGAGCAGCAGGTCAGAATAAAAAGTTCATTTCACAGTCAACTTTTCAAAACATCAGAAATGTGTATCTCTAACAAAAATGGTTACTGAATTCCCAGGCACATAGCTGGGATGCTCTGGCAACACATGCAGTCTGTTCCCCACGCTTCAGTTGTAACTTCAGCTTTGCAGAGGTTTTGTCAGCTTATGTATTATCTCAGTATTCCAGCCAGACTCTTAGTTCTGTTAATTTAGCTGCCTGCTTAGACCAGTCATATTGAAGAGAAGGAGAGATGAGCTAGCAGACCACTGATGTACACTCTCTTGGTTTTTATGAATGAAACAAAGTTCTCATGAAGCTTTTGACATTTGTACATGAGGTCATACCATGTCACAGTGTGTTGCATATAGTGATGGGCTACATTTTCTGAATGGCAAAACACCATCTTTCAACCTCCTTGGAATTTAAAGTGGTTATAAGTAAAGTGGTTTTGCTTCCAACTATGCACAGATGCTGCCCTTCCAGCTGAAACTGGAAAAAAAGGAGGAGAAAAGATAAACCAATGACAGTGGCAAAAGAATGTTTTCAGAGGGCTCTCTTAATTCACCAGATTGTAAGTTTTATATAGTAATTTCTAGGCAGGAGAGGGATTTTGTACTCTCTACTTGGAAAAAGTTTTTCCTCTCCTTTTTTCTGCAAAACCAGTGAGAGGGAAAGACGTATGAAACGTTGTTATCAATCCATGTGCAGGAAAAGCATGCTTTAAAACATGTCTTTCTTTTGGAAGAAGCCAAGGTGAGAGATCCTTGTGCAAAAACTGGACGGATTAGAAATGGGGTCACAACAGAGTATTTCGTCTCCAAAAGCCAAGAAGCCAAGGGCTCTTTGATTGCTGTGGGACAGGGCGTTTTTTTTGTTTTTTTTTTTTTTCTTGGGTGTTTGTTGTTGGCTTTTTTTTTGGGGGGGGGGGGGTGTTTGTTTTTGTTTTTTTCTTTTTTGTATGTGTGGTTTTGGTGGGCTGGTTGGTTTTGGGGTTTTGTGGGTTTTTTTGTTTGTTTGTTTGCTTGGTTTTTTTGAGGGGCCTTTTCAGGATTTGCTCACAGTCCTTAATTGGATAACACCTTCCACTGATTTTGGGTCAGCCCATCCTGCACTTAGGTTTGTGAAATAACCTGCACAAGACCTTAACTTTAGAGAGCTGAGGACTAGATCACTCATTCCTGGTCCACTGTTTCCACTGAGTAAAAGTTGGGCATTCACTTATGTGTATGGGAGTGTTTTACAGGTTTGGAACAGTGGCACAAAATTTAACATTCAAATAGAAGGATGCAAAGGAGAAACATTCCTGTATTTGAGACACCTTTGATTTTGAAGTAGTTAACCTTGCCTTAAAGTTGGCATGGAATAAAAGTTCTGCTTTGTCATTATTATGTGAAATGTTGAGGTAATTATTCTGTGTGTCTGTGTCAGTGGTGAAGGAGATGGTTTGCATTGAAAATGTTGCTGTAGCTACTGAATAGATTTGAATTTTCGTTTTCTTAAGTGTGAGGATGGTTGGAAACACAAGTAATGAAGCGCTGTAGCCATGCTGTATTTGCAGCCTGAACGTAAAGCTGGAGCCCGAAGCTCCTCCCAACACAAATAAGAAAAACTGATAAAAAGCGTTCATTTTGATATGAAAAAAATCAGCAGTTTTGTGTGAATTATCTTATGAAGGAGAACATTTCTGTTAACAGGATTTTTGTCATCAGAACAGCTTCCAACGCTTCCGAAACACTTTTTCACTGTCCTTTCTAGAAGCTGAATAACAGATATCCCCAGCTTTACAGTTGTGGAAGTCAAGGTGGCACAGACTTTTCCAGTGTCATCATTTAGACTCAGCCTCCTGTCTCTCTGCTTAAGACAAAAAGTTTCATTTTGGCAAAAGCATCACTGAAATGCAAGGAATGCCATGTGTGCCAGGAACATACAGGAGAGGTTGATGTTTCTTTCAGACCAGGTTACCATGTACTATAGTTACACCCCTTCTGAGGCTTCCTATAGAGTGTTTTTGCATGAGCCTATATCCTTGAAATGCCACACGAGATGCTTCAGAGCCACAGACAGCACCTAGTTGTAGGATCAGAGAGGTCAAGGAACCCCGGTTTGCAACAAGTTTTTGAGACCATGTCCTTGAGCCTAAGCTGCTTTCTGCAAATATTCAAGTTGCACAGGTGGCACTTCAACAGAGCAGCCTGGTTTGGTATGGCTAAAAAATTACCCCGTAGAGCAGGAAAGCCTTGCACATATCTGCTCTTTATTTGCAGCCAGCTGAGAAGACGGACTGATAGAACTATGCTAATAAAGCAACTAGGAATTGAGACAGAATAGTAGAAAACAGCCCAAATTCTCCTCCATCAGAAGGCTAGAAACAGTCTGCGTAAGCTATAGATTATCTGTTTCAGTCCCAAGATGTCCAAGCGGTGTTGAAGTGTGAGCGGTATCACTTCTACTCCTTTTTGTGCACTTCTTCAGTAGAGCATCAGCAGATATATATCTTGAATTTGGAGGGGTTTCAGCCACAAAGTATGTGGGGAGGACAGCATTTTGCTCCCAGAACTGATACAGTGAAGCAATATTTAGTCTGTGTGTTTTGTGTGTGTATCTTATCTGTGCATCTTTTGTTTAAAAACTGACCTGTATTCAAGAGTATGCTGTCCTTAGTGGTGAAGGAACAAGTAGTGTTTGATGAGAACTTGAGACTGTATTTTCCACCAACTGTCCACCTTATACCAAACTTCTAGAAGTAAATTTTGAAGTAAGACAAAAAAACGAAGGGGTAATCTAAATATGCAGGGTTTTTACAGTCAGTTCAAGGGAGTCACTTGGACTTTGCACAACCGTGTCCTGTTTTTTGATGTATTTGCATTGTTCCTTATACTCTTAAAGTCCCAATGGCTGTGCCATATGTGGCTTCCCTTAGGCACTGTATCGCAAGGATGGCAAGTGGATTTTATACTGCACTTACACAAGCCGTGGTTTACATTCCTTGTTGAGCCTGTGCATTGCAACATTTTACAGGTATCTTTAGGCAGGTGCCCTTTTAGCATATCATTTGCATTTTCTAGAAAAAGTTTAATTTTGGGCTTACCTGACTATATAGTTGTTGGGCTTGGGGACTTTTTATCTTTTAAACAAGCAAGTTGATAACCCTGATTTGTGACATTCTTATTAACACTTCATCATTTCATGTTACATATTTCATCATGTAACCATAGCTATCAAAATACATTTGAGAATGGAAAGCATATTCAGTAAAAGTTCTGATAACTCATTTTTCTGTATATTGAAGCCTTCCTGTACTTCACTGGTCTGTGTTGTAATTGAAGTTGGATTGGTGAGGATTTGGCTGAAGCTAAAATAGATTATATGGTCTGCAGGGAGTTTCTGAAAAGGAATTAATGTAAGGATTTGCTTACATCCCATTCTGCTGCAGTTTGTTCCTGATTAAAAGGCCTATGTTAGTGTTTCCTTCTCCAAATGTAACCTTTATTTTATGCTCACTCAAAAGCACACAGTACTAAAACATGTGCAGCAAAGCAACTTTGCATTGAACAGCTGCAGAATAACAAGTTTCATTCATAAGTTTTGCTAAGTCATGCCAGGGTGGCTGCTGAGCCCTTGCCGTTTGTTGTAGGGGAAGCTGCTGGTCCTGCCACAGGAGCAGCTGGACGAGCTGTATTGTTGATGTCCGGATATTTCTGGACTGAGGCCTTAGCATCTTCCAGGAGGAATGCTAAGCTGTCATGAAACTATGTGTGAATGCTTTCATTTGTCAGCGCCATAGCAAGAGAGAGTGGGACAACCTGAATCCTCACGAGATGGAGTGGGACCCCCATACACCCACACCAGCAAAACCGCATCCACCCAGCATGGGGTCAGCCTGGACAGTTGTGAAGCAGTCAAAGAAAGGGTTAGGGTGTCGATGGTGCAGCAGGGAGCAGGCACTGGAGCAAGTGATGCCACCTTGACAGCACACTGCAGAGTGCATGTGGCAATGCTGGGTCCCATACTGGGCGTCAGCATCTCTCTGCAAGACTCTGTTGGGGTGCAGTGCCGTGGGGTAAGTAATGGCTCCGTTTGCTTTCCCCAGACACCTTCCATCTTCTCGTTTATGTTCTCTAATGGAGAACAGTCCATCTTGCACAGTTATCAGCATTTTGGAGCCACGTATCAGAGACCAGGGGGTTTTACCCACTGTAGTGCTACCAGTTTGTGTGGGATTGAGGAGGTGGGGTTTTTTTCCTCTCACCTTAAAAGATGTTGGATACTTCACTGCAAAAATCCACACCGTCAGTTGAGCTGCTTCCTCTTACAGCCAGTGATTTTGCTACCTCTGGACACAGAATTTTTCTCACTGGAAGCAGAAATTGGTAGCAAGTCACTATTAAAACTGACTTTACCATAAAGCGGTAAAGCAAATGAAGACGTCTTGTCAGGGTGGTAGGGATAACAGTGTGCTTACCCAGGCGTGATTTTGTAATTGTAGCAAACAGTGATACTGCTCGACTCTTCGCTTTGCTTTAATGATGTGCAGATGATGTGCATCCTCATAATTTGACTAGTTAAGAGGAGATCTCACTCTATTCAGCTGTCATCTTTTATGTGTGTGAGGGTCTCTGTAGAGCACCTCAAAGTTAATGCCAGGTTTGCGGCTCAGATGAGGGTCTCCAATTGGGTTAATTCTTCTGTAGCTGCTTCTGCTTCCAAAGCAACCCTCTGCAGATTCTGAGAAACTAGCAAAAGAAGCATTTGCTGCTGACCCCTAAAGAAAAGGGAAAAGAAAAAGTCAAAATTACGAAGGCTTTGTACTGTAGAGCAGTGAAGACTGGCTTCACCTCTAGCAGGGAGGCAGTGAGCTGAACTGTGCCGCTTCGCAAGAGGTTATTCAGTCTGTGGCACTGCTCCCACTCCAGGATGATAGCAGGGAAAACGAAGAAGGGTAACATCTCTCCCCACTGCCATGCTTGCATGCCATGGGTGGTTTCCTTTCTCTGTGCATTATACCCTGTCACAAGGGTAAACTTCCGCAGAAGAGAAGTAGCTTTCCCACAGGCTGTGGGTAAAGGAGTTGGGGGATAGTCAAGAGCTGTGTGTAACTGCACAAGATACAGGGGAATCATCATGTGTGAGCCGACAGCTCATCACTCATTCTGCCCATTTTATAAATACGCGTATTTATACTGCATGTGTAAATAATACCAGCACACATTGCTTGCACATGATGTATGTAACCCTGCAGGGCAGGGTAGGGGACGGATACCAAGGCTACTTAATGGGCTTTCTTAATTTAGGAACCATTAGCATACCTGCCTATCAAATGTTTTTAATTCTATGCTTCAGTGTAACCAATGAGTTTATTTCCAGTGCTCCTCACAGACATAGCTTAGGCCAAGTACAAGTTGAATAACCTTCAGGAAAGCTGTGCTGTCCTTCTCTTGGCCGCTGTCTTTGAAAATTGCCTGCAGAGTTAGTGAGCAGGAACAGTTAAGATTTACAAACAATGATGAAGCTTGTCATGCATCTTTCACCATTCATCATCTGGGTGCCGTGGCTGGGCGGTGAAGTGTTCTTCATAAAAACCAGCTCAGTGTGAAATACACCTCGCAGCAATGTTTACTGCTCTGAAACTCGTCAGCAGCCCTTTATAGTAAATCCAGATTGCGATGTGACATTACAGTATATCATTGCAGAGCGCGCTGGGGTTTACACTAGGAATGAGTGCAGTTCACACCAGATGAGATGTCGAAATTGAGTTATGTAGGAATTTGGCTGTTATATGGGGATAGCTTTTGTTTTCTGAGGACTGAAAGTTAGCTTTATATATATAATATATATAATCTACACATACCTGTACTTGTGTGGGGGTGCCTATATCGATATAGAGATACATATACATGGATATATGGATACACATATGCTATGTGGACATACTGTATACAAACACTGCGTATGTTCAAATACAGATTTCTCTGGTGGGAGTCTTGTCTTATTTTTGTGCTATTTCTTAAAAAGTATTTCAATATTTCATTGAAGAGCTGCATTTTAACATTAGCTTTTCAGCAGAGTAGCCTTTTATTTTCAAAACATACTCTTGAAAATACATTTCTTTGGATATCGTAGTTCTACGATTCCAGGCTAGCAATACAAAATGAAAATTTTCTAAGTGATTTTTGGTTTATGTTAATTGTTTTGGGCTTTTCTTTTTCTTTTTTCTCCTTTTTTTTTTTTTTTTTCTGTAAAGTTGTTATAGGAGACCCTAACACTGGATTTCTGAGCAGCAAAGCCAGAGGACCTGTGAGGCGTGTGTTACATACAGCCAGTGTGCTGCCTTTGGGAGAAGGGTGTGCCTGTGAGTTACCCTGTGGGCAGGCAAGCTCTGGTGAGGCAGGGTGCTGTGGAAGCAGCTCAGCTGGAGGAGGTCACTTCTGAGATGCAGAGCTGATACAGCCTGCTGGTAGACACTGAAACAGAGCTAAGGCCGATTGCTAGGGTTTGGGTTGAGTGGGATTTTGTTGGGTTTTTTTATTTTCTGTGTCTTCCAGAGCTCGAAACATGAAACTTTGAGCTGAAGATCTGGGGGAAATGTACCCATAAACCTTAAAATACAGGAGCTAGAGAAGCTGCTGGTTCATCTGGCTGTGTGCTGATGTTTTCTCTGCTTGTTTTGGGCCCTCCAACTGCAGCATGGACATGGGGTCATTGAGAATAGGATAAAATAGTGGGTGCCTTTGTCCAATTACATAAGTAGGAAGTTGGTGCAGAATATAACTACAGCATTTTGTCCATGAGTAAAATGAAGCTGATTCTTTGGGAGAAAAACCTGCTGTCCTGGTTAATTGGTAGTCTAATAAATATCCCTGGAGTTAAACAGCAATAGCTACATGAAGTGGAAAGCACGCTGTGCTGATGGGCCTAGGGAGAAGGGCAGTAATTTGCTTTAGTGAGTGTTATGTACTTCAGTGGCAGCTAAATAGTTAAAAAGAAATTAAGAAAAGATCCAGGATAGACCAACAAAGTTTGTATGTGCTTCCTGTGATGTTATTTCAGTGCTGTACTGCAAAACCTGGATATTAAGTTTTATGTCACTGTCTATAATGCTGTGACTGGTTTGTCTTCTGTGTTTGAAACAAAGCTGGCATGCTCTGGGCTGGTGTCTGCTGGTTTTATCGTTGCCTGGCTTTTCAGCCAGAGGAAGAGGTGGGATGTTTGAAATACTGTTATATTTGCTTTTAGATTTCTGAGACCAATGCTCACATATTAAATATAGTTCAGAAGTGGAAAAGGAGTAAGACTGCAGTTGATACTAGCAGAGAGGAGAGACAGCTATACTTCATTTGTCCTCCTCAACTGTTCATCTCCAGTAGTTGTGTTTGCTTCAAATGCTAATCCTGCAAAGAAATCATAGTTTTGTAGCTCAGAAAAGTTTCTATAAATGTGCTTACTGTTACTGATTTTATTTAGTTGATTTACTCTGTTTTTTGCTAAAAAAATCCGACACTGTAGTTTCCATTTCAGTCTGCTGCAGCCAGTATAAAGGTAAAGCTTAGGTCGTCTAATCATGTAAATACAGAGGCTTCCAGGCATACCAAAAGCATTCTAGACTGTTTGTATTCATAATTACCTTAATGATAACAGTATTCATCTTTCTTGCTTCTATACCAGAGGCTTTAGAGGAACCACTGAGGTTTCTTAGGGATGATGGAAGGGTGAGAGGTTAGAAATGTTAAAAATTATTTACAATTTTTTTTCTTTTTAACTTTATCCTTCTATTTTGAGAGGGGAAAATTTGGACATCTTTTATGTTACTCTTGTGGCTTGAATTAGAGGGGTGGAGAGTAAAGCTATCACAATGTAGTGGTTTCAGGCACCAGAATGTTGCATATAAAATCAGTGGGATGTATTTCTTCACAACCTTGACTGCTTTATGTATCTCTTCAATTTCTAGTAACTTTACTAAGCTGCAGTCTTCATATATATATGTATATAGCAAGCAGTGTCTTGACATAGGGATGTTATAATAGCCTTAGGAAGCTTGAGGCATTAATGAATATGTACTCAGAATACTGTTGTAGAGCTTGCCATTTAATTGCCTGTTCTTGCAGGTGACTTACTCCTCTTGCAGTGTCTGCCATACATAGATTGAAAGAGATTGTCAGGTGTTAGGGCAGGAATTGGGAAAAATAATCCAGAAAGGTGCTACAATAACACTATTACTTAGTGCAGTGCTAGCATCCTATTGTTGCTGTCCAGACATCTCCAAATCGGAGTTAAATGGGTAAGTGCTGGCCTGGATTAAGTGAAAAAGAAATGTAGCTCTTACACCAAGTATGCATTTTCTCACATACTTACAAAGGTCTAAGGGTGGGGGGAGTAGCATTTTGTTATGGTGACCCTGCAAGGAATCACAGCAAACTTACCTGTACAATGCAGTAAAAATTGTCCAGGAGGAAATTGCTTGGAGTAGGGGAAAAAACCCCCACACCACAAGTAAGCTAGCAGTATGTTGGCTGGTTATAATGACTGTCTTATAGCATCCACGGGTTGTCAGTCATACCTTAATGTTTATAGAAGTGAAAAGTCAATGTGTAGTTGTTTAATTTGACATGACTCTCAGGCTGAGAAAGTGTAATCGCTGGAGGGGACAGTTAAGTAGCTGTGCTCCCTGTCAGCCTGTCTCGCTCTGACTACTGCACTAAACGCTTTCCTGATGAGCGATAGATTTGTTTAAATACCAGGATAATTGCTAGCTACAGCATCCAGCACTCTTTTAATGCCTTGTACTACATCTGTATTAGCTCTTGCCTGAGGCTGTTTGAGGTTCCTGCAGAAGGCATGTACCTTCAATTACATTGTTCTGCTTCGGGTTTTGAAGGGCAATTGTTGCAGAACTAAATAGGCTATAATAAATTACATTTCGTTTCTTCCAAACCTGTTGAAGTAGATCCAGACATGCAAGTGTTATAGCTGCTTTCTGCTTGTGACATTTTATTAGTCTGCCATGCTGAGAACACACAAAGAGCTATTTAGACAAAGTATTTTTTCACTTTAAAAAAATGGACCAGAGTAATCTTGCTACACTGGTGCAAAGCCAATGAGCTTGTTATGCATGCTATAAAAGTATGTGCTTCCACACATGTAAGTTCATATCCAAATGCATATTCATGCTCCTTGTGCATAATCAGAATAGGAAAGGGATTCTGCTTTCCCCTCTAGTTAGGAAGGTGTCATCATTTTCATTAACTACTCTTGGGTTTTTAAGAAGACCTGAAGTGGCTCAGTGGTTTCTGCCAAGGAGGTTGCCTGCTCATTCCCACGAGCAAGGGCCAACACCTCCCCAACACTTAGATCCCTGCAGTGTACCCCAGCTCTGCTGCAGAATGGTCTACCCAGCTTGGCACCTGCAGGTTGGACAAGAAGTGAGAAAAGCAGGAAGGAAGCATCTGTGCTCAGATGGGCACGTTATGGCTGGCTTTAAAATCTTTGAAAGGGATTGCAGGGGGAGCATTTATTTTTTAAATACGATTGTCTTAAAAGTCTTCATTTGTTGGGATTCATTTTAGTACGTGGTCCATAAAGAGTGCGAGCCAAGTCAACCACATAGGACTCCCTGTAGTTCATTTTGAAATAAAGCAAACAATTGTGATTTTGTTTCTTCTTTAACGCTGGCATTTACATCTTTGTGTTTATTTCCTCCTTTTTTGTAATTCTACGCCGTCAGTTTTAAAACTCTGTGCCTGATGTTTATCTTGCAGTACCTGTTAAATCGGTTAAGTTTCAGAAGTAGAAAGCTTGTATAAGGCCTGAATTACACCCGGTACACTGTTGTGAAGATGTTTATTAACCACCACGCATGGCACTAACCATGTCTTAGACTGCTGAAAGTGAAAGAGTGTTTTTAGTCCAGTTGGTCACTGGTTTTGTTTCCTTTCTGGACGTGAAGGAAAAAGAAAAATCAATGAGCTCTCTCTCCTGTTTGTTTATATCATTTTCCCTTTCAGGTTCTATCTGGGAGCATTTGCAAACACCGAGGGGAGTGTTTTGTTTTCCCACCTTGAAACAACTGATTATGATAGATTTTTTTAGCAATTTTGCATTGGTTTTTGGCTTTATAAAACACATTTCGATATATTTCGGTCTGAGCCAGATTTGAGCTAGCTGTGTACCTTTAATACAGTTTAAAATTTCCTAAATACTCTAAATCAGGCCTCTGCTCATCTCAGTTTTTGCTGAGCCCTCTCTTGGGTAAATATGAACTTACAGTTCATAAAGCTGTCTCTTCCAGCTGTGTCAAACACTTCCTGTCCCAACTCTTACCTGAGTTACAAGTGTTCCCAGGGACTTTAATTTTGTGGATCTAATCTCTAATTTTTCCAAAGCATAAATAGTATTATATAGGTTTTCGCAAACAGAATCTGCAACAGAGTGAACCAGCTCTGGCTTGCTGTATTCTGTTACGTGGATACTTTTGCAGGGACTAACCCAAAGGAGTTGAAGCTGCCTAAGCTAGGTAGTTAAGGAGCAAGGAGAGAGGAATGTGGGCTGGCCTGGCCCCTAGTTTGAAGGTAATTGCCCCTCCTCAACCATGAGGCTGACCTCTGTACCTCTGACTCTCAACTGTCCAGCTTGGATCACTTCGTCTGCTTTTCTTGCTGCATTCAGTTGCTGTGTCTGTCGATTACATGTGTGAAGGAACACTGCCTGCCCTGTCCTCCAAGTGAGTGAAAAAGCCTGCCTTGACAGGTACTCAGTCATTCTGCCCAGTGTGGGTTCCTTCCAGCCCCTGCTCTCCCCTCCTTCATCGCCCCTTGTCTGTGGTGAATTGCATCAGGGCTGTATGATGCAGCAGAGGATGAGCTCCACTTTTTGCTTCCCTTCTCTCTCTCGCCCTTATGGTGTTGAATCAGTTTTGTATTGACAAGAGTTGCAGTCAGCCCTGTTGAAGTTAATTGAGGCATAGCATTGAAGCGGTCCTTTTGAAGGCAGGCAGCCTTCAAACCAGCCACCAGTAGCTGGATTGGCCCACTAGACCTGAGGAACTTGTCTTAAAATTTTCACTGCAGCTGATGACAGAGAATTCTGCTTTTCTATTTTTTTATGTGTTTATTTTAGAACTTTTCTGCCACTTGAAAAACATGATTTAAGGTTCACCTTCCTGACTGCAGACCATGTTGAAAATTGGTCAGATTCCAGTAACCTTAGTAAGGAAAGATGGCACAAGAGCACTGAAGTGACCTAGTACCCTTGCAGGAAACTGAAACAACCAAAGGTTTAAGACCCTGTTGACACACAGCTTGTAGATGGTTAACTGTGATCTCGGGAGTTTGGCCCTTCCTGGCAAGGCTGCTACTGTCGGGATCCTGAAGAAAGCACTGGACACTGGTGGGTTGACCATCCCAGCAGGTCTGCATCACCATGGCTGTAGGAAGTCAGCAGGACCTCCTTAGCCTGGGGTAGTGCTGCTGGCGGCATCACTGGGTGCAGCCCTTGCCCTCTGGCTGATGGCATGTGGTCAGCCAGAGACTGGCCCTTCACCTTGGAGCAGGACCAAGCCTCTGCTGCACCAGCTTTTCATAGTCTGCATTTAATACTCCTATTGTGTTGGTGGAAATAAATGTAAATATAATGCAGCGGGTCTGTCTCAAGCCTAATGTTGTGTGAAACTTCATTTAACTTATTTGACTACCTCAAAAATGTTTTGTGTTCAGTTTTTGTCCCTATTTTCTCAAGTATTGTGACTTATTGCAGTGAGGTTTGTAAACTTCAGAGGGCATAAATCTCACTTTAAAATAAGTGGCAACATTTTCACTCTGTTCATGCATAAACCCATCTTGTGCTGCATATTTCTTCAATATTTGTTGAACCATTTTACTGCAAATCTGCTTGACTTGCTTCCGAATTAAAGCTAATATTAAAAATGGTAATGCCATGGTAATACTAAGTCACTTAAACGAGCTTTTTGAACTGCAGATTCACTTAAATTGTAAGCTTAAATGGTAAGGCCACCTCTTTCTTCCCTCTTGCTGAATTCTGAGCACAGTGGTTGGTGTCTTGCTCATGCTCAAGTCGGTGACAAACCTGCTGCTGCTTTTGCTAGTGTGATATGAGTTGCAGGCTCTTGTTTTGTCCCTTGGCAGCAGAGAAGCTTATGTTACAGGAATACTTGGGGGGTTGGGGGGAGAAAAAATCTATTATTTGCAAGTGAAAAATCTGTTTATCTACTGTAACAGATCACTTGCATTAGAGTTAGCATTTTCTCCGATTGTTTAGTAATTTCTTGATTCCCAAAAGCTTGCAAATCATGTCCAAAAAAATATTTGAAGCTGTATAGTATGACACTTTTGCACTGAGCCAGTGTTTTCTAAATTTAAAACCCTCATTAAACGTGAAAGAGCTGAGGCCATCATTATTAGCTGTTTGGTTACTCTTTGAGCATTAGGACTGATGTCAGGGGGCATAGATTTCATCCTTGTTCTATAGGTTGAAAGTGACATTGGCAACAAAAAAAATGTGAAGAGGGGAGACCAAAAACTAGCATTTATATGGCTAGTCCTGGTATTATACAAACTGTGGTATACTTCTTTTTTCTGTGATATGCTAGTGAAGATAAATAGCCTTTCTGACCCAAGAACATTCAGCCAAATGACCCCAAAATGAGATTCGGCCAAAATAGTGTTATGTTTGGATTTCTGTGCTGAGCACCAAAAAGTTACGCATTATTAAAGCTGTTAGGATCCTATTTCCTTTAGTATAGCTACACGAGGGAGAAACCTAGAGCCTTTTTTTTGTCTCGCCACATATTCTGCTGCTTGATAACGTTATCTTGAGCCTTGAGTGCACTTTTTCCTTTAAAACTACCACTGTTTTTCAAAACACTTTTTTTTGCCACAGCTACTGCAAACGACAATGCATTTTCTAGGTAGGACAACTGATACTTCCAGAGGTAGCTATTCATGAAGCACTTCTCATTCAGACAGGTTTCAAATACATATACCAAGCGAAACAAAGGCAACTAAGTTGTAGTTGAACGCCCAGAGGCATATGAGGAGTCAGGATTCTTTAGCTGTCTCCTGCGTTGCATGGAGGTATATGCAGCCTGTGAGGTCTTCCCTCAAAACGGGGAAGTTCCCTTCCAACCCAAACAATTCTGTGAGTCCTGTCTGTAGGTTGGAGTTGTAGGCAGACTGTTGCTGGTTTTGCTTTGCCACCAGAGGTGGTTGTGTGCTCACATGGCTGCATGGCTTCTCCTGACCAGGATGTGTTGAATGGTTTGTTTTTGGAGATCCCTGCCTTGCTGCTGTGCACAGGAATGGGATAGCCTAGGGAGTCTCAAGCCTCCTGGCCCATCACACAGCAATTTTTTGCAAAACCAGTCCTGGCAAGATAAAATGTCCAGAATAGATGTTTGGGCATGCACACTGGTAGGTGGTAAGATTAGATTTTTATCATGAGAAATTACTGATACATGTGTGTTTTAATCTTGTTATAACAGTTTTTAATGACTATAGGAATAAGACAAATAGTCCAAAAAGTGGATCTGAAGTCTGTTTGTTCTCGTAGCTGCCAGTCTTCTGAGTGCAACACACCGAGGACATCTTTTTTTCAAAGGAGAATCAGTCTCCAGTGTTGTGTGTAGAACAGAGAAGTAGTATATGACCTCCAGGAATAAAGAGATGAAAGGTCCCAGCTTTGTCACAGCCTTGTTATGTGATAAAGTAAATCGCTTCATTCCTCTGAGATGTCTTGCTGCTCCTCAGCTAGTGGCAGATCTCCAAATACCCATGTCCCTCACAGCCACTTTTTTATATGCCTTTTCTGCAAATTGATGCCTCCTCATATGTTTCCATATCTGCTCTCTAATCTTAAAATGGTTTGTTGGGATTTTGTTTTCTGTCTTATTCCCCCCCACCCAACATTGTCTCTTTGTTGGCCTCTGGTTAAGAGCACAGCCATGCAAACCATGGGGTTTTCCTTGCCATAGTGGACTGTGAATGTCTGTGGGAAGTAAGGATATTCAAAAGTAGGTCTGCTGGTAGTCAGAGAGTCACAGCCTGAAGGAGAGGCATGCGCACCTTTCCAGTACTGACAATAGAAAACCAAAGGGACTGCATGTTCAGCAGCAGACTTGGTTCTCTGTTATAATTCCATTTGTTGCTGTGCAAATGTGTGCATAGGACAACGCAGCTTTAAATAAGTGGCTGGAGAACGGTAGTGAGGGAAAAAGGAGATGCCTGTAGTATTGTGCCTTTTCTTCATAGTATTAATGCCAGGTTAAAAATACCCAAATCTGTGGCCTCAGCTCAGCTCTTTTATGGTACTGAAGTTATCAGGCTTCTTGTGTAATTGTACAGAATGTTTACACTTAGAGATGACACAAAAAATCCTCAACAAAAATGCACATTTTCCTTTTTGTCCAGCAGTGGGAAGTGTCTGCTTTATGTTGAGCTGTCCCATTCCAGGAGAGTTTCCCTTCATGCCTTTGAAAACAGAAAACGTGTGTGAAACCGTTCACATCTCCTTTTTGAGAGGACTGGTCATCAGGGTTCTGATGGTGGAATATAAACTGGGAAACTTCCTGCTGATCTATACCTTGTTGAGATTGAGCAGGGTGAGCATTTCTGATTAATACCATGCACAAGAGGTGGGTGACCATTCGCTCGTGCCCACACAAAAGCAAGCTTCTGCCATCTCAATTCCACATGTTGCCTTTCGATCATTCAGAACAAGGTTACTCATCTCAACACACCTGATCCTCTTTTTCTGAGATGGTTCACCCTCTGCCTTTCCTGTCCTGCAGCAGTGGCTTAGAGACATCAATCAAGTTAGCCACAGAATGTAACACTGGTGATACCAGCGAGCGTTGGTCAACCAGTACTGTTGTGCTCTGGATTGTGTCTGCAAGCGTGTAGGGTGATCCCTTGTAATTAATTGGTATAGTTTCAAGGTAGGTTTTGGAGTCTCAGAAAAATAGCCTTTGCTTCCCAAATGTCGTCTTTGTATCCTCCCTGTCTGACTGGTCGTGGGTGAGAAGTGGAAAGGCTTGTTTGATTGTTTCACATATTATTGTAAGAGAATTTAAAGCCAGAGGTGAGGGAGTCAGCAGGAGGATTTTTTCTTAAGCTTCTGGTTTCTAATTACATCAGTTACAGTCCTGCTTTCTTAGTTGCTAAAAGTGCAAGCATGAACTGGAAGAGAATTAGATCATCTGTGGTAAAGTACACTGAATAAAGATCTCCATTCACTTCTTTACCTTTTATCCCAAGTTCTTAATGCCAAGAATTAATGCTGTTTGGAAATGCACAATGAATGTGCCCTACTGTGTGCATCCAAGATAATCCTAATTGCTTTAAATGTTACTGAGAAGGGTAGGCATTTGAGAAGGGGGAAGGGACTCAGCTATGAAATAGTATATCTGCGTTAAGAGACACAGATGGGGCGTATTTTCAGTTACTAGGCTTGTTTTTATTTTTGCATCGAAAAGAATCTTGTTGCTATTTAGACTGCTTTCACTGGGAAGATACCTTTGAATGTATGTTTCTAGAACTGGATTGGTTGTCCTTTTGTTAATAACATGCAAAGCAGAAAAGGAGCACTACTCCCATTTTCTCCTAAGTTGCTCCACATTACAGTCAGCACAGAACAGTTCACAACATAGCGATCAAAGCAAAAATCACAAAGACATCTCAGCTGGTGTATGTAATACATGGAGTTTGGTTTTAAGGCAGATCCATAACAGAGTTTTCATTAGCCCCTTATAAGTATTTGGCATCAGCCTTCTCTTAGACTAATGTCTCATCTTATTCTCTGCTGTGCATAACACTGCTTCAAAGAAGCTTGCACCTGTGCTATGCTGTGGTGACCAACTGCAGCAAGCAGGAATCCTTGGCTACGGGTGGGCTTCCAGAATTCATTCCCATGGGAGCCATCAGCTGGTCCAGGTCTGTGATAGGGCCTGAGGAACAGGAGCAAGACAGTCAATATGGAATGTCTTTAGCACATTTATGCACTTGCAGATGTCAGCAGGAATTCTCAGTGAGTAGGAACCATTTAGTCCCAACATACATCTTGAGCAATAGGAAGGAGTGAGAAGTGGGTTTATTTATTTTTTTTTTTTTAGGTTCATTCACACAGAGTAGAAGCAAAGGAACTAAAAGATATTTGGGATTAACCAAGTGTGAACATCCTTCAGAAACATGAGTTACTGCAGCTTTACAAAGCACAAATCTTTGTCTTCAAAAGGAATACTGAAAACACAGCTGATGAAAGTCTGTCTCTTCATTTCCCTACAGTTTTGCAGCTTCTCTGTGACCTCCTAGCAGGAACCCATCAAGCCATAGGCTCCTGACTGCTGATGTCTTAGATCTGCACAGAGCAGGATACCAGAGTATGAGACTGATGCCCTTGCATAGCTAGTTTACGAAGAACAAACAGCCTGCCACTAATGCATGTTTCTTTGCCCTGGTTAAAGTCAGGAGTCCTCCATATTTTCTAACAGTGCATTCACACAGGAATGAATTGCACAAGAGACTCAGTGGCGATAGATTTTCTTTTTGACCTTTTGTTGAGTAGCTCTGTGCTTAAGGAGTTGAACATCTGGGAACATAGGGTTAAGCACTTCCAAATGTGAGAGACAGATGAATGGAGATTGCTTAAGATAACTTGACTTTTCTGCATGTGTTTGCATCAAGATTTCATCTTGTCCATCTTGCCACAATCTACAGCAAAGTCAGGACAGACTCTGACACTCCAGTTGCCACTCTTACACTTTTTCCACAATAGAAAAATGGTGGGTTTCTCTCACCCTCTCTTATTGTTTGTCTTCTCAGTTGTTTAGTCAGCAACTGAGCTGATTCTGATGGTCCTCTGGTTCTTAGTGCCTGGTTTTGCAGCAGGAGTGGTTTGCTTTTTTGTTTGTTATATTTGATTTGGGTTTTTTTGACCTAATGGTTTGTCAGGCAGTTGCCACATGTGTTACAGTAGTTGCTGTAGCTTGGCAGGCAGTTTGCTGGTTGTGGGTGGTAGAGTCAGTGAGGTAGCAGGGTACCATTAACTTGGGTGGAAACTGGACAGCATTTTCAAACTGAATTTGACCCATGGTATTTCCATGCCACTGAGCCACCCTGTCTTCAGAGTGTTGCTGATCACCCCACTGTGTCCAGTAGTGGCACCAAGAAGACGGGTACCAGTCCTTGAGATGGTGGTAACATGGGGAGAGCACCGACACCATTCTCTATCATTCTACTATTCACACAGGTACCATGGCTTGCTTCTTGGTTTGACTGTCACCAGTTTCCCAGGCCTTTCTGTTCTTTGAGACACTTCATATGGCATCTGTGGAGACTGGAGTGCAAGTTAACTGCTTGCTTAGCCAGCATCCATTTCCAGTGGCATTTGCCAAAGGAAAATGCTTTGGCTACAGGGGAGAAGGTGACATGAAGAGCAGTTCCTGTTCACCGTCACACCAAAAACCCAGGCACACTTTAGGGATGCTCTGGTGCCCTCGAGCTGCTAGTGGCAGTCTGGTTCTGCTTCCCTCCATCCTGCACGCATGGCTGTGCTCACACACATATGTGTGCACACTGGGAAGAAGTGCATGGGCCTTAGTGGCATGTGTGACTGGCATATTTACTTATTTTCTTTTTCCCTGGAAAAGAAGGTGAAAGAGTTTTAAAAAATGTATTGTACCTTTCACTTTTAAATCTTTAAAAATTGTTTCTTATTGAGAATTTAATAGTTTCTTAAATGTAAACTTGGGAAAATACTCACTTTTCAAGCATGAATATCATTCTGCTTTCTCACATCACTGAAAGCGTATTATTCTTTTCAGACCATTGAATTCCAGGGATCACTCATGTTAAAAGTCAATGTGGTTTCCAGTGTCAGAAGATGTAAGGTTTTGTATTTATGGTTGGAATCCCTTCTCACTCCTTTTCCTGTGTGATATTAGCTGAATTTTTTTCAGATTCATACAGCTCAAAAGTATTCAGGTGCTTTCCCAAGGGTAAAAGGTAATTAGATTAAGGAATGGTCTTTAAAAACTGTCACAAACCCAATTCTGGTACTGTTATTTACACAGGTAAGGGTTGTGTAACAACAGTGGGAGGATCAGCCGCAGGCCTCAAGCAGATGAAACTCGTACATTTAAATCAACATGAACATGGTTTTTGTTTCTTTGAACTTGGAACTTTTGCATTTTATTGCTGTGTGATTAAAACACTGGAACAGAATTGCTCATTTCCTTTCTGCTGCCTTTTTATAGCTACAAGTCCCAGTCTGAATATCTTGCTCTTATTATCAGCACTGCACCTGCTCACTGCTCCTTGACTTCAGTGGCTGCAGTGAAAGTCTATCCAAGTAAGCAGTGCTGGTTTAGCTACAGAAGTAGCACTCATTTGCTAAAGGTAGTATGTCAGTAGTGCTAGATCGTTTTTAAAATCTATGTGGCTGTCACTATATACCCTTTTGCACATTCAGAGACCAGCATATATATCCCAAATTGCCTGAGTGTTAAAACTGTGATTAATTTGGAAGCCAGTAGATAAACAACCCACGTTGTTAGGTAAGAGACCCTGAGGCGGCTTGAGAGGCCAATCAGTCTGTGGCTGGAACTGTTTCCATCTAATGACACTTCCCATTTGAAGGTCAGTCAGGATGTCTGGTGCCCCATGAGAAATATTGAAAGACTGGTGGAGCCCACTGGTCCAGAAGGCTTTGGAGCCAGCTCTCGAGGTGCTAAAAACCAGATGGGGGTGTCTATCAAAAAAGTTGCCCTCTGTGTCATTCCCCAGGTTTAGATTGATTTAATAGATAGCTGCTAGAAAAATAGATCATGAAAACGAAGTGGCAGTTTTGCTGTGGTAGGATTTTAACATACGTGCTCTAGCATGTTGGGTGGGTTTTCTGTCGTATTCTTTCCATTTAGGAAAAAAGCTTTCTGTAAGTTTGTCACAGAGATTTATATATCTCGGTATTTTGAAATTGGCCTTTCCATTGCTCCAGGCACATGCACACTAAAAGTATTAACAAATCCTTTAAAATAAATAAGCCTCTTGCCCATTTGGCTACTCAGGAGTAAATAAAAATTTATCCTCTTTCAACCTCAATCGCTTCCTTCATACTTCTGCCCCACAGTGTGGGAACACAAGAGATACCTGAATCCTTACAGCATGTCCTGAATCTTAACACATTGGGCTTTGCTAAATGAGAGGAGAGCAAGGTTTCAGAGTCAAGACGGCTGAGCCCCTGAACCAGCCAGCCTCATGGAAGCCACACTACTGTTTGTGTAATACATAATATGAGATACCTCATGAAGAGGCAATTCCTGGTGCTAGATATAGCCAGATCCAACTAATGTGTTGTTGGCAGGCGAAAGCTAAGGCCCTGAATGACCCTTAAAAGGTAGTCTATAGTGCGGGAGAGGTGCTGATTGATGCGTTTTCTGAAGGGGGTTTCTTCTCTGGCATAGTTATCTCTGTTCAGTTGTTTCATAGTAGTATGAACCACTCCAATTTGCTCACCCGAATAATACGTAGTGTGTGCCTTAGATTGTGCATGTCTGGTGCAGACTGGGCCACCCAATGAATATGCTTGTTCTGTGAGCCCTTCTTATGAGGAGGGCTAGCTTTCCTTCTAGAGGAGCAGAAATGTTCCTCTGTTCTTCCACTCATTTTCCCTAACCTGC